>NW_028249014.1:0-3000 GCF_964263255.1 Lissotriton vulgaris | reverse complement strand
TGAGACCATACTTGTTTGGCACTCACTTCAAGATTCAGACCGACCATAAGCCCCTCTTATGGCTTAATCAGATGAAGGGCGAAAACCCCAAACTACTCAGGTGGTTCATTTCCTTACAGGGGATGGACTTTACAGTGGAGCACCGCCCAGGGACTGACCATGGCAACGCAGATGGTCTATCCAGGTACTTCCACTTAGAACAAGAAGACACAACTGGTCAAGGTTAGTCTAATGTCCCTGCGTTTGGGGTTGGTTGTGTAGGAGAGTAGGGTCTGCTATCCTATGGTCACCCCACATTTTTTGCTTTTTGCTTCACTGGTTTATGACTTAATGTGGCTGTGGGCCTGCTAATCAGACCCACAGCCTGCTGTTCTCTCTCTAAATTACTGCCAATGCACTCTAGGTGCATTACGAATTGGATACTGGTTCACCTTATAAGCCCCTGTAACAGTGTACCATAGGTACCCAGGGCATAGGTGCATCCAAGGCCTACCCCTGGGCTGCAGCATGTATTGTGCCACCCCTGGCCTGTACTCCATATTTGACACAACTGGCTGATCACTCAGCTGGGGTAAGTTGGTGTAATCACCTCTTACTTAGATATAGTATCCCTACATCTACCCTTAAACTGGACACATATGTTCCTATCAGCCACTCCTATGCAATGCCTCATCAATCCTGGAGGCAGAGTGCTTGGAAATATGTGAGATGGTCCTCTAGCATGAGCTGAGCCTGTCTGCAGCTGTCGGGAGCCACTCCCTAAGCTGTTCCTGGATATTGCCATACCATATACTCTTAAGTGCATTATAATCCGCGCGGTTATATGCTATCTTTGGTTTGGCTTTATCAAAACATGTCTTGTAAGGTGTCATACAAATTGGAATACTATCCCCTCGACATTTCTGTTGACGGGGATAGCATTCCACCCTTCTAGAGGGACACGACATGTGTGTAGCCTTAACCCCGGTTAAAGTTAACCAGAGCCTCCGCATCACAAAATGGATGCTGCCACCACAGACACAAGTCTGACCTCCTGCTGCTGGGAGTCCTTCCAGCGAGGGAGGCTTGGACAAAGGGTTTCCTGCCTTGGGAGGTGCGAGCACCACCCCAGACAGGGTTTTGTGTATTGGGTAGGACAGGGCTGAAAGGATTGAGACATGCCCGGGGCACACAAGGTGTCCCCGTGCATAAGCTAGTCCAAACCGGTCCTTTGACTTTCCAGACCCAGGCCTGGCGAGGAGCTGGACAAAGGAAAGGGGGTGTAACTGCCCCCCTTCCTGGTCCCACCCAGAGGAGGGACCTAGTAGGTGATCCACCCCTCAGATTGGGAATAAGAGTGGGAGCAGTGCCATTACACAGCAGATCATCCTGAATCAACTTTACACGAAGAAGACGACTGGACTTCGACATTCTGCTGCACAGAAGACTGAAGAGAATATCCCTTGTGGCCTAGGAGTGGCCACCCTGTGAAAGCAGGTACCAACCAGCGAATCGACGTCTGCTTTGCCGCCGCCTCCCGCCGGAGCCCGAGCCCAGAGCCTGACAAGACTCAGACTCCCAGACTTCTCACAGCCCGATCCACAGTCCCTGCAATGAAGGGACCCGTGGAGGCACTGAGAGACGTGGGACCGGACTTCTTGGAAGACACCCGAAGAGCTGACAGCGCAGCACCAGAGGCATCCTCGACGTTGTGCTTTGGGGACTCAGAACCCCTACCACCGAGCAGCCCTTGCACCGAAGATCAGCCCCCCAGCATCTGCGGGGGTCCCTTTTGCATTGTGCCACTCGACGTGCCATCCTGGCCACTAGCCACTTGGTCAGGGGCCATCTTGGCAATGACACTGAAGAACTACAGAGCGGGTCTGGTTGCTCCAGACTTGCCCTCGCTCCTGTAGAAAGCAGCACCCGCTCTGGCCTTGCTGGTCCGAGTACTAAGCCTTTTTTGACTCCTGCATGGCTTGCATTAGCCAAGGCCTGTTTGCCCCGATCAAGTTGCCAACACTGCCAACAGCGAGAAGCCTGCGTGGGACAGCTCGTGACCGACTCCTGGACGTCCTCGACCCTCGGTGTCCACGTGGCGGCAGAGAGAAGCTACACCTCAACGCCTGTTTGCACCCAACATCGCCTGGTCCCAATCTGGTTCCACGGTAGTCACTGGCTAGTGACTTTGAACATTGTCCCCTCTGCTTTCAGGTCTTCACATCTTCAGATCCACACTTGGATCCACCGGAACTCTTCACATCGAGCCGCCTGCAGCATCTTCAGCTCCAAACACCATCGACTAGCGTGACGAAACCTGACACTACTTTGACCCTGTGCACCCGCTTCCTGTGGGTGAGGTAACTCAGCTCTGCCGGTGTTCCTACACTGGTACACATCTCTAGGGCCTGTGTCTCAAGTTTCAGCTTTCTAGGTCACTCGGAAGGTTCCGAACTAACTAACTTTGTACTTTTTACGTACCATAGACTTTGCATTGGTGAGTGCGTGCACTTTAAACACTGCACCCGAGTCCCGCGGGCCTTTCCCGACTTAGTCACTGCTAGTCTCGAATAGCTCCAGCGATTCCCAAGGCCCTAGGCCTGTTTCCTTTCCAAGTGGTATCTCTTATACCACTTTCTTAGTATATGGTTTAGGTGGCCCCTAGGGCTCATCCATATTGTGCAACTTTTGTGTATTTTAAACTGTCTTGTGTTTAACGCTTGTGCTTCTGTGCTCATAAAGAGTCCAAGGGATACTTTTAGTTAATAAACCAATATATATTTTCAATATATATCTGTGTGGTGTCCTTTCATTTGGTATTCAAGGGGGTTGTATATGGTAATACAGCTGGCTTCACATGCCTTTCAGAGTTTAGCCTAAGACTGCTTTGTCCACGTTACCACTAGGATAACTGGTCTATAAGGTTGACTTACAACCAATCATCATAAGGGTTGCTTGGCATGGTACAAAGTGATCACTAGAATTAGTGAGCATTATATACCAGGCCAACTTCTCACAAGA
>NW_028249013.1:0-218632 GCF_964263255.1 Lissotriton vulgaris | reverse complement strand
ATTGACCATTTTGGGATCGTTCGACAGGTCCGGAGTCATCGTTTTTCATCCGAAAATTGATTTTTCGGACTGTACCAAAAATGATTCAAAATGTCAATTGGATCGTGCCTCATGTTGAATAACCACTTTTTAAACCCTCACAGTGACCAAAATTGCCATTTTTACAGAGTTTTGCTTTCTCAAAAGCTTCCATTTTGACCCGTTTCAGGCACAGAAATGACTTTAAACACACTTATTTTAGTTGACAAAGTCATAATTCACATCCAACAGTCATTTAGAGTCAAAAGATTAAATGTTGAAATTTCATCCATATTGACCATTTTGGGATCGTTCGACAGGTCCGGAGTCATCGTTTTTCATCCAAAAATTGATTTTTCGGACTGTACCAAAAATGATTCAAAATGTCAATTGGATCGTGCCTCATGTTGAATAACCACTTTTTAAACCCTCACAGTGACCAAAATTGCCATTTTTACAGAGTTTTGCTTACTCAAAAGCTTCCATTTTGACCCGTTCCAGGCACAGAAATGACTTTAAACACACTTATTTTAGTTGACAAAGTCATAATTCACATCCAACAGTCATTTAGAGTCAAAAGATTAAATGTTGAAATTTCATCCATATTGACCATTTTGGGATCGTTCGACAGGTCCGGAGTCATCGTTTTTCATCCGAAAATTGATTTTTTGGACTGTACCAAAAATGATTCAAAATGTCAATTGGATCGTGCCTCATGTTGAATAACCACTTTTTAAACCCTCACAGTGACCAAAATTGCCATTTTTACAGAGTTTTGCTATCTCAAAAGCTTCCATTTTGACCCGTTCCAGGCACAGAAATGACTTTAAACACACTTATTTTAGTTGACAAAGTCATAATTCACATCCAACAGTCATTTAGAGTCAAAAGATTAAATGTTGAAATTTCATCCATATTGACCATTTTGGGATCGTTCGACAGGTCCGGAGTCATCGTTTTTCATCCAAAAATTGATTTTTCGGACTGTACCAAAAATGATTCAAAATGTCAATTGGATCGTGCCTCATGTTGAATAACCACTTTTTAAACCCTCACAGTGACCAAAATTGCCATTTTTACAGAGTTTTGCTTACTCAAAAGCTTCCATTTTGACCCGTTCCAGGCACAGAAATGACTTTAAACACACTTATTCTAGTTGACAAAGTCATAATTCACATCCAACAGTCATTTAGAGTCAAAAGATTAAATGTTGAAATTTCATTCATATTGACCATTTTGGGATCGTTCGACAGGTCCGGAGTCATCGCTTTTCATCCGAAAATTGATTTTTCGGACTGTACCAAAAATGATTCAAAATGTCAATTGGATCGTGCCTCATGTTGAATAACCACTTTTTAAACCCTCACAGTGACCAAAATTGCCATTTTTACAGAGTTTTGCTTACTCAAAAGCTTCCATTTTGACCCGTTCCAGGCACAGAAATGACTTTAAACACACTTATTCTAGTTGACAAAGTCATAATTCACATCCAACAGTCATTTAGAGTCAAAAGATTAAATGTTGAAATTTCATCCATATTGACCATTTTGGGATCGTTCGACAGGTCCGGAGTCATCGTTTTTCATCCGAAAATTGATTTTTCAGACTGTACCAAAAATGATTCAAAATGTCAATTGGATCGTGCCTCATGTTGAATAACCACTTTTTAAACCCTCACAGTGACCAAAATTGCCATTTTTACAGAGTTTTGCTATCTCAAAAGCTTCCATTTTGACCCGTTCCAGGCACAGAAATGACTTTAAACACACTTATTCTAGTTGACAAAGTCATAATTCACATCCAACAGTCATTTAGAGTCAAAAGATTAAATGTTGAAATTTCATCCATATTGACCATTTTGGGATCGTTCGACAGGTCCGGAGTCATCGTTTTTCATCCGAAAATTGATTTTTCGGACTGTACCAAAAATGATTCAAAATGTCAATTGGATCGTGCCTCATGTTGAATAACCACTTTTTAAACCCTCACAGTGACCAAAATTGCCATTTTTACAGAGTTTTGCTTTCTCAAAAGCTTCCATTTTGACCCGTTTCAGGCACAGAAATGACTTTAAACGCACTTATTTTAGTTGACAAAGTCATAATTCACATCCAACAGTCATTTAGAGTCAAAAGATTAAATGTTGAAATTTCATCCATATTGACCATTTTGGGATCGTTCGACAGGTCCGGAGTCATCGTTTTTCATCCAAAAATTGATTTTTCGGACTGTACCAAAAATGATTCAAAATGTCAATTGGATCGTGCCTCATGTTGAATAACCACTTTTTAAACCCTCACAGTGACCAAAATTGCCATTTTTACAGAGTTTTGCTTACTCAAAAGCTTCCATTTTGACCCGTTCCAGGCACAGAAATGACTTTAAACACACTTATTTTAGTTGACAAAGTCATAATTCACATCCAACAGTCATTTAGAGTCAAAAGATTAAATGTTGAAATTTCATCCATATTGACCATTTTGGGATCGTTCGACAGGTCCGGAGTCATCGTTTTTCATCCGAAAATTGATTTTTTGGACTGTACCAAAAATGATTCAAAATGTCAATTGGATCGTGCCTCATGTTGAATAACCACTTTTTAAACCCTCACAGTGACCAAAATTGCCATTTTTACAGAGTTTTGCTATCTCAAAAGCTTCCATTTTGACCCGTTTCAGGCACAGAAATGACTTTAAACACACTTATTTTAGTTGACAAAGTCATAATTCACATCCAACAGTCATTTAGAGTCAAAAGATTAAATGTTGAAATTTCATCATCATAGACCATTTTGGGATCGTTCGACAGGTCCGGAGTCATCGTTTTTCATCCAAAAATTGATTTTTTGGACTGTACCAAAAATGATTCAAAATGTCAATTGGATCGTGCCTCATGTTGAATAACCACTTTTTAAACCCTCACAGTGACCAAAATTGCCATTTTTACAGAGTTTTGCTTACTCAAAAGCTTCAATTTTGACCCGTTTCAGGCACAGAAATGACTTTAAACACACTTATTTTAGTTGACAAAGTCATAATTCACATCCAACAGTCATTTAGAGTCAAAAGATTAAATGTTGAAATTTCATCCATATTGACCATTTTGGGATCGTTCGACAGGTCCGGAGTCATCGTTTTTCATCCGAAAATTGATTTTTCGGACTGTACCAAAAATGATTCAAAATGTCAATTGGATCGTGCCTCATGTTGAATAACCACTTTTTAAACCCTCACAGTGACCAAAATTGCCATTTTTACAGAGTTTTGCTATCTCAAAAGCTTCCATTTTGACCCGTTCCAGGCACAGAAATGACTTTAAACACACTTATTCTAGTTGACAAAGTCATAATTCACATCCAACAGTCATTTAGAGTCAAAAGATTAAATGTTGAAATTTCATCCATATTGACCATTTTGGGATCGTTCGACAGGTCCGGAGTCATCGTTTTTCATCCGAAAATTGATTTTTCGGACTGTACCAAAAATGATTCAAAATGTCAATTGGATCGTGCCTCATGTTGAATAACCACTTTTTAAACCCTCACAGTGACCAAAATTGCCATTTTTACAGAGTTTTGCTTTCTCAAAAGCTTCCATTTTGACCCGTTTCAGGCACAGAAATGACTTTAAACGCACTTATTTTAGTTGACAAAGTCATAATTCACATCCAACAGTCATTTAGAGTCAAAAGATTAAATGTTGAAATTTCATCCATATTGACCATTTTGGGATCGTTCGACAGGTCCGGAGTCATCGTTTTTCATCCAAAAATTGATTTTTCGGACTGTACCAAAAATGATTCAAAATGTCAATTGGATCGTGCCTCATGTTGAATAACCACTTTTTAAACCCTCACAGTAACCAAAATTGCCATTTTTACAGAGTTTTGCTTACTCAAAAGCTTCCATTGTGACCCGTTCCAGGCACAGAAATGACTTTAAACACACTTATTTTAGTTGACAAAGTCATAATTCACATCCAACAGTCATTTAGAGTCAAAAGATTAAATGTTGAAATTTCATCCATATTGACCATTTTGGGATCGTTCGACAGGTCCGGAGTCATCGTTTTTCATCCGAAAATTGATTTTTTGGACTGTACCAAAAATGATTCAAAATGTCAATTGGATCGTGCCTCATGTTGAATAACCACTTTTTAAACCCTCACAGTGACCAAAATTGCCATTTTTACAGAGTTTTGCTATCTCAAAAGCTTCCATTTTGACCCGTTTCAGGCACAGAAATGACTTTAAACACACTTATTTTAGTTGACAAAGTCATAATTCACATCCAACAGTCATTTAGAGTCAAAAGATTAAATGTTGAAATTTCATCATCATAGACCATTTTGGGATCGTTCGACAGGTCCGGAGTCATCGTTTTTCATCCAAAAATTGATTTTTTGGACTGTACCAAAAATGATTCAAAATGTCAATTGGATCGTGCCTCATGTTGAATAACCACTTTTTAAACCCTCACAGTGACCAAAATTGCCATTTTTACAGAGTTTTGCTTACTCAAAAGCTTCAATTTTGACCCGTTTCAGGCACAGAAATGACTTTAAACACACTTATTTTAGTTGACAAAGTCATAATTCACATCCAACAGTCATTTAGAGTCAAAAGATTAAATGTTGAAATTTCATCCATATTGACCATTTTGGGATCGTTCGACAGGTCCGGAGTCATCGTTTTTCATCCGAAAATTGATTTTTCGGACTGTACCAAAAATGATTCAAAATGTCAATTGGATCGTGCCTCATGTTGAATAACCACTTTTTAAACCCTCACAGTGACCAAAATTGCCATTTTTACAGAGTTTTGCTATCTCAAAAGCTTCCATTTTGACCCGTTCCAGGCACAGAAATGACTTTAAACACACTCATTCTAGTTGACAAAGTCATAATTCACATCCAACAGTCATTTAGAGTCAAAAGATTAAATGTTGAAATTTCATCCATATTGACCATTTTGGGATCGTTCGACAGGTCCGGAGTCATCGTTTTTCATCCGAAAATTGATTTTTCGGACTGTACCAAAAATGATTCAAAATGTCAATTGGATCGTGCCTCATGTTGAATAACCACTTTTTAAACCCTCACAGTGACCAAAATTGCCATTTTTACAGAGTTTTGCTTTCTCAAAAGCTTCCATTTTGACCCGTTTCAGGCACAGAAATGACTTTAAACACACTTATTTTAGTTGACAAAGTCATAATTCACATCCAACAGTCATTTAGAGTCAAAAGATTAAATGTTGAAATTTCATCCATATTGACCATTTTGGGATCGTTCGACAGGTCCGGAGTCATCGTTTTTCATCCAAAAATTGATTTTTTGGACTGTACCAAAAATGATTCAAAATGTCAATTGGATCGTGCCTCATGTTGAATAACCACTTTTTAAACCCTCACAGTGACCAAAATTGCCATTTTTACAGAGTTTTGCTTACTCAAAAGCTTCAATTTTGACCCGTTTCAGGCACAGAAATGACTTTAAACACACTTATTTTAGTTGACAAAGTCATAATTCACATCCAACAGTCATTTAGAGTCAAAAGATTAAATGTTGAAATTTCATCCATATTGACCATTTTGGGATCGTTCGACAGGTCCGGAGTCATCGTTTTTCATCCGAAAATTGATTTTTCGGACTGTACCAAAAATGATTCAAAATGTCAATTGGATCGTGCCTCATGTTGAATAACCACTTTTTAAACCCTCACAGTGACCAAAATTGCCATTTTTACAGAGTTTTGCTATCTCAAAAGCTTCCATTTTGACCCGTTCCAGGCACAGAAATGACTTTAAACACACTTATTCTAGTTGACAAAGTCATAATTCACATCCAACAGTCATTTAGAGTCAAAAGATTAAATGTTGAAATTTCATCCATATTGACCATTTTGGGATCGTTCGACAGGTCCGGAGTCATCGTTTTTCATCCGAAAATTGATTTTTCGGACTGTACCAAAAATGATTCAAAATGTCAATTGGATCGTGCCTCATGTTGAATAACCACTTTTTAAACCCTCACAGTGACCAAAATTGCCATTTTTACAGAGTTTTGCTTACTCAAAAGCTTCAATTTTGACCCGTTTCAGGCACAGAAATGACTTTAAACACACTTATTTTAGTTGACAAAGTCATAATTCACATCCAACAGTCATTTAGAGTCAAAAGATTAAATGTTGAAATTTCATCCATATTGACCATTTTGGGATCGTTCGACAGGTCCGGAGTCATCGTTTTTCATCCGAAAATTGATTTTTCGGACTGTACCAAAAATGATTCAAAATGTCAATTGGATCGTGCCTCATGTTGAATAACCACTTTTTAAACCCTCACAGTGACCAAAATTGCCATTTTTACAGAGTTTTGCTATCTCAAAAGCTTCCATTTTGACCCGTTCCAGGCACAGAAATGACTTTAAACACACTTATTCTAGTTGACAAAGTCATAATTCACATCCAACAGTCATTTAGAGTCAAAAGATTAAATGTTGAAATTTCATCCATATTGACCATTTTGGGATCGTTCGACAGGTCCGGAGTCATCGTTTTTCATCCGAAAATTGATTTTTCGGACTGTACCAAAAATGATTCAAAATGTCAATTGGATCGTGCCTCATGTTGAATAACCACTTTTTAAACCCTCACAGTGACCAAAATTGCCATTTTTACAGAGTTTTGCTTTCTCAAAAGCTTCCATTTTGACCCGTTTCAGGCACAGAAATGACTTTAAACACACTTATTTTAGTTGACAAAGTCATAATTCACATCCAACAGTCATTTAGAGTCAAAAGATTAAATGTTGAAATTTCATCCATATTGACCATTTTGGGATCGTTCGACAGGTCCGGAGTCATCGTTTTTCATCCAAAAATTGATTTTTCGGACTGTACCAAAAATGATTCAAAATGTCAATTGGATCGTGCCTCATGTTGAATAACCACTTTTTAAACCCTCACAGTGACCAAAATTGCCATTTTTACAGAGTTTTGCTTACTCAAAAGCTTCCATTTTGACCCGTTCCAGGCACAGAAATGACTTTAAACACACTTATTTTAGTTGACAAAGTCATAATTCACATCCAACAGTCATTTAGAGTCAAAAGATTAAATGTTGAAATTTCATCCATATTGACCATTTTGGGATCGTTCGACAGGTCCGGAGTCATCGTTTTTCATCCGAAAATTGATTTTTTGGACTGTACCAAAAATGATTCAAAATGTCAATTGGATCGTGCCTCATGTTGAATAACCACTTTTTAAACCCTCACAGTGACCAAAATTGCCATTTTTACAGAGTTTTGCTATCTCAAAAGCTTCCATTTTGACCCGTTCCAGGCACAGAAATGACTTTAAACACACTTATTTTAGTTGACAAAGTCATAATTCACATCCAACAGTCATTTAGAGTCAAAAGATTAAATGTTGAAATTTCATCCATATTGACCATTTTGGGATCGTTCGACAGGTCCGGAGTCATCGTTTTTCATCCAAAAATTGATTTTTCGGACTGTACCAAAAATGATTCAAAATGTCAATTGGATCGTGCCTCATGTTGAATAACCACTTTTTAAACCCTCACAGTGACCAAAATTGCCATTTTTACAGAGTTTTGCTTACTCAAAAGCTTCAATTTTGACCCGTTTCAGGCACAGAAATGACTTTAAACACACTTATTTTAGTTGACAAAGTCATAATTCACATCCAACAGTCATTTAGAGTCAAAAGATTAAATGTTGAAATTTCATCCATATTGACCATTTTGGGATCGTTCGACAGGTCCGGAGTCATCGTTTTTCATCCGAAAATTGATTTTTTGGACTGTACCAAAAATGATTCAAAATGTCAATTGGATCGTGCCTCATGTTGAATAACCACTTTTTAAACCCTCACAGTGACCAAAATTGCCATTTTTACAGAGTTTTGCTTACTCAAAAGCTTCCATTTTGACCCGTTCCAGGCACAGAAATGACTTTAAACACACTTATTCTAGTTGACAAAGTCATAATTCACATCCAACAGTCATTTAGAGTCAAAGATTAAATGTTGAAATTTCATCCATATTGACCATTTTGGGATCGTTCGACAGGTCCGGAGTCATCGTTTTTCATCCGAAAATTGATTTTTCGGACTGTACCAAAAATGATTCTAAATGTCAATTGGATCGTGCCTCATGTTGAATAACCACTTTTTAAACCCTCACAGTGACCAAAATTGCCATTTTTACAGAGTTTTGCTATCTCAAAAGCTTCCATTTTGACCCGTTCCAGGCACAGAAATGACTTTAAACACACTTATTCTAGTTGACAAAGTCATAATTCACATCCAACAGTCATTTAGAGTCAAAAGATTAAATGTTGAAATTTCATCCATATTGACCATTTTGGGATCGTTCGACAGGTCCGGAGTCATCGTTTTTCATCCGAAAATTGATTTTTCGGACTGTACCAAAAATGATTCAAAATGTCAATTGGATCGTGCCTCATGTTGAATAACCACTTTTTAAACCCTCACAGTGACCAAAATTGCCATTTTTACAGAGTTTTGCTTTCTCAAAAGCTTCCATTTTGACCCGTTTCAGGCACAGAAATGACTTTAAACACACTTATTTTAGTTGACAAAGTCATAATTCACATCCAACAGTCATTTAGAGTCAAAAGATTAAATGTTGAAATTTCATCCATATTGACCATTTTGGGATCGTTCGACAGGTCCGGAGTCATCGTTTTTCATCCAAAAATTGATTTTTCGGACTGTACCAAAAATGATTCAAAATGTCAATTGGATCGTGCCTCATGTTGAATAACCACTTTTTAAACCCTCACAGTGACCAAAATTGCCATTTTTACAGAGTTTTGCTTACTCAAAAGCTTCCATTTTGACCCGTTCCAGGCACAGAAATGACTTTAAACACACTTATTTTAGTTGACAAAGTCATAATTCACATCCAACAGTCATTTAGAGTCAAAAGATTAAATGTTGAAATTTCATCCATATTGACCATTTTGGGATCGTTCGACAGGTCCGGAGTCATCGTTTTTCATCCGAAAATTGATTTTTTGGACTGTACCAAAAATGATTCAAAATGTCAATTGGATCGTGCCTCATGTTGAATAACCACTTTTTAAACCCTCACAGTGACCAAAATTGCCATTTTTACAGAGTTTTGCTATCTCAAAAGCTTCCATTTTGACCCGTTTCAGGCACAGAAATGACTTTAAACACACTTATTTTAGTTGACAAAGTCATAATTCACATCCAACAGTCATTTAGAGTCAAAAGATTAAATGTTGAAATTTCATCCATATTGACCATTTTGGGATCGTTCGACAGGTCCGGAGTCATCGTTTTTCATCCAAAAATTGATTTTTCGGACTGTACCAAAAATGATTCAAAATGTCAATTGGATCGTGCCTCATATTGAATAACCACTTTTTAAACCCTCACAGTGACCAAAATTGCCATTTTTACAGAGTTTTGCTTACTCAAAAGCTTCCATTTTGACCCGTTCCAGGCACAGAAATGACTTTAAACACACTTATTCTAGTTGACAAAGTCATAATTCACATCCAACAGTCATTTAGAGTCAAAAGATTAAATGTTGAAATTTCATTCATATTGACCATTTTGGGATCGTTCGACAGGTCCGGAGTCATCGCTTTTCATCCGAAAATTGATTTTTCGGACTGTACCAAAAATGATTCAAAATGTCAATTGGATCGTGCCTCATGTTGAATAACCACTTTTTAAACCCTCACAGTGACCAAAATTGCCATTTTTACAGAGGTTTGCTTTCTCAAAAGCTTCCATTTTGACCCGTTTCAGGCACGGAAATGACTTTAAACACACTTATTCTAGTTGACAAAGACATAATTCACATCCAACAGTCATTTAGAGTCAAAAGATTAAATGTTGAAATTTCATCCATATTGACCATTTTGGGATCGTTCGACAGGTCCGGAGTCATCGTTTTTCATCCGAAAATTGATTTTTGGACTGTACCAAAAATGATTCAAAATGTCAATTGGATCATGCCTCATGTTTAATAACCATTTTTTAAACCCTCACAGTGACCAAAATTGCCATTTTTACAGGGTTTTGCTTACTCAAAAGCTTCAATTTTGACCCGTTTCAGGCACAGAAATGACTTTAAACACACTTATTTTAGTTGACAAAGTCATAATTCACATCCAACAGTCATTTAGAGTCAAAAGATTAAATGTTGAAATTTCATCCATATTGACCATTTTGGGATCGTTCGACAGGTCCGGAGTCATCGTTTTTCATATGAAAATTGATTTTTTTGTACTGTACCAAAAATGGTTCAAAATGTCAATTGGATCGTGCCTCATGTTGAATAACCACTTTTTAAACCCTCACAGTGACCAAAATTGCCATTTTTACAGAGTTTTGCTATCTCAAAAGCTTCCATTTTGACCCGTTTCAGGCACGGAAATGACTTTAAACACACTTATTCTAGTTGACAAAGTCATAATTCACATCCAACAGTCATTTAGAGTCAAAAGATTAAATGTTGAAATTTCATCATCATAGACCATTTTGGGATCGTTCGACAGGTCCGGAGTCATCGTTTTTCATCCAAAAATTGATTTTTTGGACTGTACCAAAAATGATTCAAAATGTCAATTGGATCGTGCCTCATGTTGAATAACTACTTTTTAAACCCTCACAGTGACCAAAATTGCCATTTTTACAGAGTTTTGCTTACTCAAAAGCTTCAATTTTGACCCGTTTCAGGCACAGAAATGACTTTAAACACACTTATTTTAGTTGACAAAGTCATAATTCACATCCAACAGTCATTTAGAGTCAAAAGATTAAATGTTGAAATTTCATCCATATTGACCATTTTGGGATCGTTCGACAGGTCCGGAGTCATCGTTTTTCATCCGAAAATTGATTTTTTGGACTGTACCAAAAATGATTCAAAATGTCAATTGGATCGTGCCTCATGTTGAATAACCACTTTTTAAACCCTCACAGTGACCAAAATTGCCATTTTTACAGAGTTTTGCTTACTCAAAAGCTTCCATTTTGACCCGTTCCAGGCACAGAAATGACTTTAAACACACTTATTCTAGTTGACAAAGTCATAATTCACATCCAACAGTCATTTAGAGTCAAAAGATTAAATGTTGAAATTTCATCCATATTGACCATTTTGGGATCGTTCGACAGGTCCGGAGTCATCGTTTTTCATCCGAAAATTGATTTTTCGGACTGTACCAAAAATGATTCAAAATGTCAATTGGATCGTGCCTCATGTTGAATAACCACTTTTTAAACCCTCACAGTGACCAAAATTGCCATTTTTACAGAGTTTTGCTATCTCAAAAGCTTCCATTTTGACCCGTTCCAGGCACAGAAATGACCTTAAACACACTTATTCTAGTTGACAAAGTCATAATTCACATCCAACAGTCATTTAGAGTCAAAAGATTAAATGTTGAAATTTCATCCATATTGACCATTTTGGGATCGTTCGACAGGTCCGGAGTCATCGTTTTTCATCCGAAAATTGATTTTTCGGACTGTACCAAAAATGATTCAAAATGTCAATTGGATCGTGCCTCATGTTGAATAACCACTTTTTAAACCCTCACAGTGACCAAAATTGCCATTTTTACAGAGTTTTGCTTTCTCAAAAGCTTCCATTTTGACCCGTTTCAGGCACAGAAATGACTTTAAACACACTTATTTTAGTTGACAAAGTCATAATTCACATCCAACAGTCATTTAGAGTCAAAAGATTAAATGTTGAAATTTCATCCATATTGACCATTTTGGGATCGTTCGACAGGTCCGGAGTCATTGTTTTTCATCCAAAAATTGATTTTTCGGACTGTACCAAAAATGATTCAAAATGTCAATTGGATCGTGCCTCATGTTGAATAACCACTTTTTAAACCCTCACAGTGACCAAAATTGCCATTTTTACAGAGTTTTGCTTACTCAAAAGCTTCCATTTTGACCCGTTCCAGGCACAGAAATGACTTTAAACACACTTATTCTAGTTGACAAAGTCATAATTCACATCCAACAGTCATTTAGAGTCAAAAGATTAAATGTTGAAATTTCATCCATATTGACCATTTTGGGATCGTTCGACAGGTCCGGAGTCATCGTTTTTCATCCGAAAATTGATTTTTCGGACTGTACCAAAAATGATTCAAAATGTCAATTGGATCGTGCCTCATGTTGAATAACCACTTTTTAAACCCTCACAGTGACCAAAATTGCCATTTTTACAGAGTTTTGCTTTCTCAAAAGCTTCCATTTTGACCCGTTTCAGGCACAGAAATGACTTTAAACACACTTATTTTAGTTGACAAAGTCATAATTCACATCCAACAGTCATTTAGAGTCAAAAGATTAAATGTTGAAATTTCATCATCATAGACCATTTTGGGATCGTTCGACAGGTCCGGAGTCATCGTTTTTCATCCAAAAATTGATTTTTTGGACTGTACCAAAAATGATTCAAAATGTCAATTGGATCGTGCCTCATGTTGAATAACCACTTTTTAAACCCTCACAGTGACCAAAATTGCCATTTTTACAGAGTTTTGCTTACTCAAAAGCTTCAATTTTGACCCGTTTCAGGCACAGAAATGACTTTAAACACACTTATTTTAGTTGACAAAGTCATAATTCACATCCAACAGTCATTTAGAGTCAAAAGATTAAATGTTGAAATTTCATCCATATTGACCATTTTGGGATCGTTCGACAGGTCCGGAGTCATCGTTTTTCATCCGAAAATTGATTTTTCGGACTGTACCAAAAAGTGATTCAAAATGTCAATTGGATCGTGCCTCATGTTGAATAACCACTTTTTAAACCCTCACAGTGACCAAAATTGCAATTTTTACAGAGTTTTGCTATCTCAAAAGCTTCCATTTTGACCCGTTCCAGGCACAGAAATGACTTTAAACACACTTATTCTAGTTGACAAAGTCATAATTCACATCCAACAGTCATTTAGAGTCAAAAGATTAAATGTTGAAATTTCATCCATATTGACCATTTTGGGATCGTTCGACAGGTCCGGAGTCATCGTTTTTCATCCGAAAATTGATTTTTCGGACTGTACCAAAAATGATTCAAAATGTCAATTGGATCGTGCCTCATGTTGAATAACCACTTTTTAAACCCTCACAGTGACCAAAATTGCCATTTTTACAGAGTTTTGCTTTCTCAAAAGCTTCCATTTTGACCCGTTTCAGGCACAGAAATGACTTTAAACACACTTATTTTAGTTGACAAAGTCATAATTCACATCCAACAGTCATTTAGAGTCAAAAGATTAAATGTTGAAATTTCATCATCATAGACCATTTTGGGATCGTTCGACAGGTCCGGAGTCATCGTTTTTCATCCAAAAATTGATTTTTTGGACTGTACCAAAAATGATTCAAAATGTCAATTGGATCGTGCCTCATGTTGAATAACCACTTTTTAAACCCTCACAGTGACCAAAATTGCCATTTTTACAGAGTTTTGCTTACTCAAAAGCTTCAATTTTGACCCGTTTCAGGCACAGAAATGACTTTAAACACACTTATTTTAGTTGACAAAGTCATAATTCACATCCAACAGTCATTTAGAGTCAAAAGATTAAATGTTGAAATTTCATCCATATTGACCATTTTGGGATCGTTCGACAGGTCCGGAGTCATCGTTTTTCATCCGAAAATTGATTTTTCGGACTGTACCAAAAATGATTCAAAATGTCAATTGGATCGTGCCTCATGTTGAATAACCACTTTTTAAACCCTCACAGTGACCAAAATTGCCATTTTTACAGAGTTTTGCTATCTCAAAAGCTTCCATTTTGACCCGTTCCAGGCACAGAAATGACTTTAAACACACTCATTCTAGTTGACAAAGTCATAATTCACATCCAACAGTCATTTAGAGTCAAAAGATTAAATGTTGAAATTTCATCCATATTGACCATTTTGGGATCGTTCGACAGGTCCGGAGTCATCGTTTTTCATCCGAAAATTGATTTTTCGGACTGTACCAAAAATGATTCAAAATGTCAATTGGATCGTGCCTCATGTTGAATAACCACTTTTTAAACCCTCACAGTGACCAAAATTGCCATTTTTACAGAGTTTTGCTTTCTCAAAAGCTTCCATTTTGACCCGTTTCAGGCACAGAAATGACTTTAAACACACTTATTTTAGTTGACAAAGTCATAATTCACATCCAACAGTCATTTAGAGTCAAAAGATTAAATGTTGAAATTTCATCCATATTGACCATTTTGGGATCGTTCGACAGGTCCGGAGTCATCGTTTTTCATCCAAAAATTGATTTTTTGGACTGTACCAAAAATGATTCAAAATGTCAATTGGATCGTGCCTCATGTTGAATAACCACTTTTTAAACCCTCACAGTGACCAAAATTGCCATTTTTACAGAGTTTTGCTTACTCAAAAGCTTCCATTTTGACCCGATCCAGGCACAGAAATGACTTTAAACACACTTATTTTAGTTGACAAAGTCATAATTCACATCCAACAGTCATTTAGAGTCAAAAGATTAAATGTTGAAATTTCATCCATATTGACCATTTTGGGATCGTTCGACAGGTCCGGAGTCATCGTTTTTCATCCGAAAATTGATTTTTTGGACTGTACCAAAAATGATTCAAAATGTCAATTGGATCGTGCCTCATGTTGAATAACCACTTTTTAAACCCTCACAGTGACCAAAATTGCCATTTTTACAGAGTTTTGCTATCTCAAAAGCTTCCATTTTGACCCGTTTCAGGCACAGAAATGACTTTAAGCACACTTATTTTAGTTGACAAAGTCATAATTCACATCCAACAGTCATTTAGAGTCAAAAAATTAAATGTTGAAATTTCATCATCATAGACCATTTTGGGATCGTTCGACAGGTCCGGAGTCATCGTTTTTCATCCAAAAATTGATTTTTTGGACTGTACCAAAAATGATTCAAAATGTCAATTGGATCGTGCCTCATGTTGAATAACCACTTTTTAAACCCTCACAGTGACCAAAATTGCCATTTTTACAGAGTTTTGCTATCTCAAAAGCTTCCATTTTGACCCGTTCCAGGCACAGAAATGACTTTAAACACACTTATTCTAGTTGACAAAGTCATAATTCACATCCAACAGTCATTTAGAGTCAAAAGATTAAATGTTGAAATTTCATCCATATTGACCATTTTGGGATCGTTCGACAGGTCCGGAGTCATCGTTTTTCATCCGAAAATTGATTTTTCGGACTGTACCAAAAATGATTCAAAATGTCAATTGGATCGTGCCTCATGTTGAATAACCACTTTTTAAACCCTCACAGTGACCAAAATTGCCATTTTTACAGAGTTTTGCTTTCTCAAAAGCTTCCATTTTGACCCGTTTCAGGCACAGAAATGACTTTAAACACACTTATTTTAGTTGACAAAGTCATAATTCACATCCAACAGTCATTTAGAGTCAAAAGATTAAATGTTGAAATTTCATCCATATTGACCATTTTGGGATCGTTCGACAGGTCCGGAGTCATCGTTTTTCATCCAAAAATTGATTTTTCGGACTGTACCAAAAATGATTCAAAATGTCAATTGGATCGTGCCTCATGTTGAATAACCACTTTTTAAACCCTCACAGTGACCAAAATTGCCATTTTTACAGAGTTTTGCTTACTCAAAAGCTTCCATTTTGACCCGTTCCAGGCACAGAAATGACTTTAAACACACTTATTTTAGTTGACAAAGTCATAATTCACATCCAACAGTCATTTAGAGTCAAAAGATTAAATGTTGAAATTTCATCCATATTGACCATTTTGGGATCGTTCGACAGGTCCGGAGTCATCGTTTTTCATCCGAAAATTGATTTTTTGGACTGTACCAAAAATGATTCAAAATGTCAATTGGATCGTGCCTCATGTTGAATAACCACTTTTTAAACCCTCACAGTGACCAAAATTGCCATTTTTACAGAGTTTTGCTATCTCAAAAGCTTCCATTTTGACCCGTTCCAGGCACAGAAATGACTTTAAACACACTTATTTTAGTTGACAAAGTCATAATTCACATCCAACAGTCATTTAGAGTCAAAAGATTAAATGTTGAAATTTCATCCATATTGACCATTTTGGGATCGTTCGACAGGTCCGGAGTCATCGTTTTTCATCCAAAAATTGATTTTTCGGACTGTACCAAAAATGATTCAAAATGTCAATTGGATCGTGCCTCATGTTGAATAACCACTTTTTAAACCCTCACAGTGACCAAAATTGCCATTTTTACAGAGTTTTGCTTACTCAAAAGCTTCCATTTTGACCCGTTCCAGGCACAGAAATGACTTTAAACACACTTATTCTAGTTGACAAAGTCATAATTCACATCCAACAGTCATTTAGAGTCAAAAGATTAAATGTTGAAATTTCATTCATATTGACCATTTTGGGATCGTTCGACAGGTCCGGAGTCATCGCTTTTCATCCGAAAATTGATTTTTCGGACTGTACCAAAAATGATTCAAAATGTCAATTGGATCGTGCCTCATGTTGAATAACCACTTTTTAAACCCTCACAGTGACCAAAATTGCCATTTTTACAGAGTTTTGCTTACTCAAAAGCTTCCATTTTGACCCGTTCCAGGCACAGAAATGACTTTAAACACACTTATTCTAGTTGACAAAGTCATAATTCACATCCAACAGTCATTTAGAGTCAAAAGATTAAATGTTGAAATTTCATCCATATTGACCATTTTGGGATCGTTCGACAGGTCCGGAGTCATCGTTTTTCATCCGAAAATTGATTTTTCAGACTGTACCAAAAATGATTCAAAATGTCAATTGGATCGTGCCTCATGTTGAATAACCACTTTTTAAACCCTCACAGTGACCAAAATTGCCATTTTTACAGAGTTTTGCTATCTCAAAAGCTTCCATTTTGACCCGTTCCAGGCACAGAAATGACTTTAAACACACTTATTCTAGTTGACAAAGTCATAATTCACATCCAACAGTCATTTAGAGTCAAAAGATTAAATGTTGAAATTTCATCCATATTGACCATTTTGGGATCGTTCGACAGGTCCGGAGTCATCGTTTTTCATCCGAAAATTGATTTTTTGGACTGTACCAAAAATGATTCAAAATGTCAATTGGATCGTGCCTCATGTTGAATAACCACTTTTTAAACCCTCACAGTGACCAAAATTGCCATTTTTACAGAGTTTTGCTATCTCAAAAGCTTCCATTTTGACCCGTTTCAGGCACAGAAATGACTTTAAGCACACTTATTTTAGTTGACAAAGTCATAATTCACATCCAACAGTCATTTAGAGTCAAAAAATTAAATGTTGAAATTTCATCATCATAGACCATTTTGGGATCGTTCGACAGGTCCGGAGTCATCGTTTTTCATCCAAAAATTGATTTTTTGGACTGTACCAAAAATGATTCAAAATGTCAATTGGATCGTGCCTCATGTTGAATAACCACTTTTTAAACCCTCACAGTGACCAAAATTGCCATTTTTACAGAGTTTTGCTTACTCAAAAGCTTCAATTTTGACCCGTTTCAGGCACAGAAATGACTTTAAACACACTTATTTTAGTTGACAAAGTCATAATTCACATCCAACAGTCATTTAGAGTCAAAAGATTAAATGTTGAAATTTCATCCATATTGACCATTTTGGGATCGTTCGACAGGTCCGGAGTCATCGTTTTTCATCCGAAAATGGATTTTTCGGACTGTACCAAAAATGATTCAAAATGTCAATTGGATCGTGCCTCATGTTGAATAACCACTTTTTAAACCCTCACAGTGACCAAAATTGCCATTTTTACAGAGTTTTGCTATCTCAAAAGCTTCCATTTTGACCCGTTCCAGGCACAGAAATGACTTTAAACACACTTATTCTAGTTGACAAAGTCATAATTCACATCCAACAGTCATTTAGAGTCAAAAGATTAAATGTTGAAATTTCATCCATATTGACCATTTTGGGATCGTTCGACAGGTCCGGAGTCATCGTTTTTCATCCGAAAATTGATTTTTCGGACTGTACCAAAAATGATTCAAAATGTCAATTGGATCGTGCCTCATGTTGAATAACCACTTTTTAAACCCTCACAGTGACCAAAATTGCCATTTTTACAGAGTTTTGCTTTCTCAAAAGCTTCCATTTTGACCCGTTTCAGGCACAGAAATGACTTTAAACACACTTATTTTAGTTGACAAAGTCATAATTCACATCCAACAGTCATTTAGAGTCAAAAGATTAAATGTTGAAATTTCATCCATATTGACCATTTTGGGATCGTTCGACAGGTCCGGAGTCATTGTTTTTCATCCAAAAATTGATTTTTCGGACTGTACCAAAAATGATTCAAAATGTCAATTGGATCGTGCCTCATGTTGAATAACCACTTTTTAAACCCTCACAGTGACCAAAATTGCCATTTTTACAGAGTTTTGCTTACTCAAAAGCTTCCATTTTGACCCGTTCCAGGCACAGAAATGACTTTAAACACACTTATTCTAGTTGACAAAGTCATAATTCACATCCAACAGTCATTTAGAGTCAAAAGATTAAATGTTGAAATTTCATCCATATTGACCATTTTGGGATCGTTCGACAGGTCCGGAGTCATCGTTTTTCATCCGAAAATTGATTTTTCGGACTGTACCAAAAATGATTCAAAATGTCAATTGGATCGTGCCTCATGTTGAATAACCACTTTTTAAACCCTCACAGTGACCAAAATTGCCATTTTTACAGAGTTTTGCTTTCTCAAAAGCTTCCATTTTGACCCGTTTCAGGCACAGAAATGACTTTAAACACACTTATTTTAGTTGACAAAGTCATAATTCACATCCAACAGTCATTTAGAGTCAAAAGATTAAATGTTGAAATTTCATCATCATAGACCATTTTGGGATCGTTCGACAGGTCCGGAGTCATCGTTTTTCATCCAAAAATTGATTTTTTGGACTGTACCAAAAATGATTCAAAATGTCAATTGGATCGTGCCTCATGTTGAATAACCACTTTTTAAACCCTCACAGTGACCAAAATTGCCATTTTTACAGAGTTTTGCTTACTCAAAAGCTTCAATTTTGACCCGTTTCAGGCACAGAAATGACTTTAAACACACTTATTTTAGTTGACAAAGTCATAATTCACATCCAACAGTCATTTAGAGTCAAAAGATTAAATGTTGAAATTTCATCCATATTGACCATTTTGGGATCGTTCGACAGGTCCGGAGTCATCGTTTTTCATCCGAAAATTGATTTTTCGGACTGTACCAAAAAGTGATTCAAAATGTCAATTGGATCGTGCCTCATGTTGAATAACCACTTTTTAAACCCTCACAGTGACCAAAATTGCCATTTTTACAGAGTTTTGCTATCTCAAAAGCTTCCATTTTGACCCGTTCCAGGCACAGAAATGACTTTAAACACACTTATTCTAGTTGACAAAGTCATAATTCACATCCAACAGTCATTTAGAGTCAAAAGATTAAATGTTGAAATTTCATCCATATTGACCATTTTGGGATCGTTCGACAGGTCCGGAGTCATCGTTTTTCATCCGAAAATTGATTTTTCGGACTGTACCAAAAATGATTCAAAATGTCAATTGGATCGTGCCTCATGTTGAATAACCACTTTTTAAACCCTCACAGTGACCAAAATTGCCATTTTTACAGAGTTTTGCTTTCTCAAAAGCTTCCATTTTGACCCGTTTCAGGCACAGAAATGACTTTAAACACACTTATTTTAGTTGACAAAGTCATAATTCACATCCAACAGTCATTTAGAGTCAAAAGATTAAATGTTGAAATTTCATCATCATAGACCATTTTGGGATCGTTCGACAGGTCCGGAGTCATCGTTTTTCATCCAAAAATTGATTTTTTGGACTGTACCAAAAATGATTCAAAATGTCAATTGGATCGTGCCTCATGTTGAATAACCACTTTTTAAACCCTCACAGTGACCAAAATTGCCATTTTTACAGAGTTTTGCTTACTCAAAAGCTTCAATTTTGACCCGTTTCAGGCACAGAAATGACTTTAAACACACTTATTTTAGTTGACAAAGTCATAATTCACATCCAACAGTCATTTAGAGTCAAAAGATTAAATGTTGAAATTTCATCCATATTGACCATTTTGGGATCGTTCGACAGGTCCAGAGTCATCGTTTTTCATCCGAAAATTGATTTTTTGGACTGTACCAAAAATGATTCAAAATGTCAATTGGATCGTGCCTCATGTTGAATAACCACTTTTTAAACCCTCACAGTGACCAAAATTGCCATTTTTACAGAGTTTTGCTTACTCAAAAGCTTCCATTTTGACCCGTTCCAGGCACAGAAATGACTTTAAACACACTTATTCTAGTTGACAAAGTCATAATTCACATCCAACAGTCATTTAGAGTCAAAAGATTAAATGTTGAAATTTCATCCATATTGACCATTTTGGGATCGTTCGACAGGTCCGGAGTCATCGTTTTTCATCCGAAAATTGATTTTTCGGACTGTACCAAAAATGATTCAAAATGTCAATTGGATCGTGCCTCATGTTGAATAACCACTTTTTAAACCCTCACAGTGACCAAAATTGCCATTTTTACAGAGTTTTGCTATCTCAAAAGCTTCCATTTTGACCCGTTCCAGGCACAGAAATGACTTTAAACACACTTATTCTAGTTGACAAAGTCATAATTCACATCCAACAGTCATTTAGAGTCAAAAGATTAAATGTTGAAATTTCATCCATATTGACCATTTTGGGATCGTTCGACAGGTCCGGAGTCATCGTTTTTCATCCGAAAATTGATTTTTCGGACTGTACCAAAAATGATTCAAAATGTCAATTGGATCGTGCCTCATGTTGAATAACTACTTTTTAAACCCTCACAGTGACCAAAATTGCCATTTTTACAGAGTTTTGCTTACTCAAAAGCTTCAATTTTGACCCGTTTCAGGCACAGAAATGACTTTAAACACACTTATTTTAGTTGACAAAGTCATAATTCACATCCAACAGTCATTTAGAGTCAAAAGATTAAATGTTGAAATTTCATCCATATTGACCATTTTGGGATCGTTCGACAGGTCCGGAGTCATCGTTTTTCATCCGAAAATTGATTTTTCGGACTGTACCAAAAATGATTCAAAATGTCAATTGGATCGTGCCTCATGTTGAATAACCACTTTTTAAACCCTCACAGTGACCAAAATTGCCATTTTTACAGAGTTTTGCTATCTCAAAAGCTTCCATTTTGACCCGTTCCAGGCACAGAAATGACTTTAAACACACTCATTCTAGTTGACAAAGTCATAATTCACATCCAACAGTCATTTAGAGTCAAAAGATTAAATGTTGAAATTTCATCCATATTGACCATTTTGGGATCGTTCGACAGGTCCGGAGTCATCGTTTTTCATCCGAAAATTGATTTTTCGGACTGTACCAAAAATGATTCAAAATGTCAATTGGATCGTGCCTCATGTTGAATAACCACTTTTTAAACCCTCACAGTGACCAAAATTGCCATTTTTACAGAGTTTTGCTTACTCAAAAGCTTCCATTTTGACCCGATCCAGGCACAGAAATGACTTTAAACACACTTATTTTAGTTGACAAAGTCATAATTCACATCCAACAGTCATTTAGAGTCAAAAGATTAAATGTTGAAATTTCATCCATATTGACCATTTTGGGATCGTTCGACAGGTCCGGAGTCATCGTTTTTCATCCGAAAATTGATTTTTTGGACTGTACCAAAAATGATTCAAAATGTCAATTGGATCGTGCCTCATGTTGAATAACCACTTTTTAAACCCTCACAGTGACCAAAATTGCCATTTTTACAGAGTTTTGCTATCTCAAAAGCTTCCATTTTGACCCGTTTCAGGCACAGAAATGACTTTAAGCACACTTATTTTAGTTGACAAAGTCATAATTCACATCCAACAGTCATTTAGAGTCAAAAAATTAAATGTTGAAATTTCATCATCATAGACCATTTTGGGATCGTTCGACAGGTCCGGAGTCATCGTTTTTCATCCAAAAATTGATTTTTTGGACTGTACCAAAAATGATTCAAAATGTCAATTGGATCGTGCCTCATGTTGAATAACCACTTTTTAAACCCTCACAGTGACCAAAATTGCCATTTTTACAGAGTTTTGCTTACTCAAAAGCTTCAATTTTGACCCGTTTCAGGCACAGAAATGACTTTAAACACACTTATTTTAGTTGACAAAGTCATAATTCACATCCAACAGTCATTTAGAGTCAAAAGATTAAATGTTGAAATTTCATCCATATTGACCATTTTGGGATCGTTCGACAGGTCCGGAGTCATCGTTTTTCATCCGAAAATTGATTTTTCGGACTGTACCAAAAATGATTCAAAATGTCAATTGGATCGTGCCTCATGTTGAATAACCACTTTTTAAACCCTCACAGTGACCAAAATTGCCATTTTTACAGAGTTTTGCTATCTCAAAAGCTTCCATTTTGACCCGTTCCAGGCACAGAAATGACTTTAAACACACTTATTCTAGTTGACAAAGTCATAATTCACATCCAACAGTCATTTAGAGTCAAAAGATTAAATGTTGAAATTTCATCCATATTGACCATTTTGGGATCGTTCGACAGGTCCGGAGTCATCGTTTTTCATCCGAAAATTGATTTTTCGGACTGTACCAAAAATGATTCAAAATGTCAATTGGATCGTGCCTCATGTTGAATAACCACTTTTTAAACCCTCACAGTGACCAAAATTGCCATTTTTACAGAGTTTTGCTTTCTCAAAAGCTTCCATTTTGACCCGTTTCAGGCACAGAAATGACTTTAAACACACTTATTTTAGTTGACAAAGTCATAATTCACATCCAACAGTCATTTAGAGTCAAAAGATTAAATGTTGAAATTTCATCCATATTGACCATTTTGGGATCGTTCGACAGGTCCGGAGTCATCGTTTTTCATCCGAAAATTGATTTTTCAGACTGTACCAAAAATGATTCAAAATGTCAATTGGATCGTGCCTCATGTTGAATAACCACTTTTTAAACCCTCACAGTGACCAAAATTGCCATTTTTACAGAGTTTTGCTATCTCAAAAGCTTCCATTTTGACCCGTTCCAGGCACAGAAATGACTTTAAACACACTTATTCTAGTTGACAAAGTCATAATTCACATCCAACAGTCATTTAGAGTCAAAAGATTAAATGTTGAAATTTCATCCATATTGACCATTTTGGGATCGTTCGACAGGTCCGGAGTCATCGTTTTTCATCCGAAAATTGATTTTTCGGACTGTACCAAAAATGATTCAAAATGTCAATTGGATCGTGCCTCATGTTGAATAACCACTTTTTAAACCCTCACAGTGACCAAAATTGCCATTTTTACAGAGTTTTGCTTTCTCAAAAGCTTCCATTTTGACCCGTTTCAGGCACAGAAATGACTTTAAACGCACTTATTTTAGTTGACAAAGTCATAATTCACATCCAACAGTCATTTAGAGTCAAAAGATTAAATGTTGAAATTTCATCCATATTGACCATTTTGGGATCGTTCGACAGGTCCGGAGTCATCGTTTTTCATCCAAAAATTGATTTTTCGGACTGTACCAAAAATGATTCAAAATGTCAATTGGATCGTGCCTCATGTTGAATAACCACTTTTTAAACCCTCACAGTGACCAAAATTGCCATTTTTACAGAGTTTTGCTTACTCAAAAGCTTCCATTTTGACCCGTTCCAGGCACAGAAATGACTTTAAACACACTTATTTTAGTTGACAAAGTCATAATTCACATCCAACAGTCATTTAGAGTCAAAAGATTAAATGTTGAAATTTCATCCATATTGACCATTTTGGGATCGTTCGACAGGTCCGGAGTCATCGTTTTTCATCCGAAAATTGATTTTTTGGACTGTACCAAAAATGATTCAAAATGTCAATTGGATCGTGCCTCATGTTGAATAACCACTTTTTAAACCCTCACAGTGACCAAAATTGCCATTTTTACAGAGTTTTGCTATCTCAAAAGCTTCCATTTTGACCCGTTTCAGGCACAGAAATGACTTTAAGCACACTTATTTTAGTTGACAAAGTCATAATTCACATCCAACAGTCATTTAGAGTCAAAAAATTAAATGTTGAAATTTCATCATCATAGACCATTTTGGGATCGTTCGACAGGTCCGGAGTCATCGTTTTTCATCCAAAAATTGATTTTTTGGACTGTACCAAAAATGATTCAAAATGTCAATTGGATCGTGCCTCATGTTGAATAACCACTTTTTAAACCCTCACAGTGACCAAAATTGCCATTTTTACAGAGTTTTGCTTACTCAAAAGCTTCAATTTTGACCCGTTTCAGGCACAGAAATGACTTTAAACACACTTATTTTAGTTGACAAAGTCATAATTCACATCCAACAGTCATTTAGAGTCAAAAGATTAAATGTTGAAATTTCATCCATATTGACCATTTTGGGATCGTTCGACAGGTCCGGAGTCATCGTTTTTCATCCGAAAATGGATTTTTCGGACTGTACCAAAAATGATTCAAAATGTCAATTGGATCGTGCCTCATGTTGAATAACCACTTTTTAAACCCTCACAGTGACCAAAATTGCCATTTTTACAGAGTTTTGCTATCTCAAAAGCTTCCATTTTGACCCGTTCCAGGCACAGAAATGACTTTAAACACACTTATTCTAGTTGACAAAGTCATAATTCACATCCAACAGTCATTTAGAGTCAAAAGATTAAATGTTGAAATTTCATCCATATTGACCATTTTGGGATCGTTCGACAGGTCCGGAGTCATCGTTTTTCATCCGAAAATTGATTTTTCGGACTGTACCAAAAATGATTCAAAATGTCAATTGGATCGTGCCTCATGTTGAATAACCACTTTTTAAACCCTCACAGTGACCAAAATTGCCATTTTTACAGAGTTTTGCTTTCTCAAAAGCTTCCATTTTGACCCGTTTCAGGCACAGAAATGACTTTAAACACACTTATTTTAGTTGACAAAGTCATAATTCACATTCAACAGTCATTTAGAGTCAAAAGATTAAATGTTGAAATTTCATCCATATTGACCATTTTGGGATCGTTCGACAGGTCCGGAGTCATCGTTTTTCATCCAAAAATTGATTTTTCGGACTGTACCAAAAATGATTCAAAATGTCAATTGGATCGTGCCTCATGTTGAATAACCACTTTTTAAACCCTCACAGTGACCAAAATTGCCATTTTTACAGAGTTTTGCTTACTCAAAAGCTTCCATTTTGACCCGTTCCAGGCACAGAAATGACTTTAAACACACTTATTTTAGTTGACAAAGTCATAATTCACATCCAACAGTCATTTAGAGTCAAAAGATTAAATGTTGAAATTTCATCCATATTGACCATTTTGGGATCGTTCGACAGGTCCGGAGTCATCGTTTTTCATCCGAAAATTGATTTTTTGGACTGTACCAAAAATGATTCAAAATGTCAATTGGATCGTGCCTCATGTTGAATAACCACTTTTTAAACCCTCACAGTGACCAAAATTGCCATTTTTACAGAGTTTTGCTATCTCAAAAGCTTCCATTTTGACCCGTTTCAGGCACAGAAATGACTTTAAACACACTTATTTTAGTTGACAAAGTCATAATTCACATCCAACAGTCATTTAGAGTCAAAAGATTAAATGTTGAAATTTCATCCATATTGACCATTTTGGGATCGTTCGACAGGTCCGGAGTCATCGTTTTTCATCCAAAAATTGATTTTTCGGACTGTACCAAAAATGATTCAAAATGTCAATTGGATCGTGCCTCATGTTGAATAACCACTTTTTAAACCCTCACAGTGACCAAAATTGCCATTTTTACAGAGTTTTGCTTACTCAAAAGCTTCCATTTTGACCCGTTCCAGGCACAGAAATGACTTTAAACACACTTATTCTAGTTGACAAAGTCATAATTCACATCCAACAGTCATTTAGAGTCAAAAGATTAAATGTTGAAATTTCATTCATATTGACCATTTTGGGATCGTTCGACAGGTCCGGAGTCATCGCTTTTCATCCGAAAATTGATTTTTCGGACTGTACCAAAAATGATTCAAAATGTCAATTGGATCGTGCCTCATGTTGAATAACCACTTTTTAAACCCTCACAGTGACCAAAATTGCCATTTTTACAGAGGTTTGCTTTCTCAAAAGCTTCCATTTTGACCCGTTTCAGGCACGGAAATGACTTTAAACACACTTATTCTAGTTGACAAAGACATAATTCACATCCAACAGTCATTTAGAGTCAAAAGATTAAATGTTGAAATTTCATCCATATTGACCATTTTGGGATCGTTCGACAGGTCCGGAGTCATCGTTTTTCATCCGAAAATTGATTTTTGGACTGTACCAAAAATGATTCAAAATGTCAATTGGATCATGCCTCATGTTTAATAACCATTTTTTAAACCCTCACAGTGACCAAAATTGCCATTTTTACAGGGTTTTGCTTACTCAAAAGCTTCAATTTTGACCCGTTTCAGGCACAGAAATGACTTTAAACACACTTATTTTAGTTGACAAAGTCATAATTCACATCCAACAGTCATTTAGAGTCAAAAGATTAAATGTTGAAATTTCATCCATATTGACCATTTTGGGATCGTTCGACAGGTCCGGAGTCATCGTTTTTCATATGAAAATTGATTTTTTTGTACTGTACCAAAAATGGTTCAAAATGTCAATTGGATCGTGCCTCATGTTGAATAACCACTTTTTAAACCCTCACAGTGACCAAAATTGCCATTTTTACAGAGTTTTGCTATCTCAAAAGCTTCCATTTTGACCCGTTTCAGGCACGGAAATGACTTTAAACACACTTATTCTAGTTGACAAAGTCATAATTCACATCCAACAGTCATTTAGAGTCAAAAGATTAAATGTTGAAATTTCATCATCATAGACCATTTTGGGATCGTTCGACAGGTCCGGAGTCATCGTTTTTCATCCAAAAATTGATTTTTTGGACTGTACCAAAAATGATTCAAAATGTCAATTGGATCGTGCCTCATGTTGAATAACTACTTTTTAAACCCTCACAGTGACCAAAATTGCCATTTTTACAGAGTTTTGCTTACTCAAAAGCTTCAATTTTGACCCGTTTCAGGCACAGAAATGACTTTAAACACACTTATTTTAGTTGACAAAGTCATAATTCACATCCAACAGTCATTTAGAGTCAAAAGATTAAATGTTGAAATTTCATCCATATTGACCATTTTGGGATCGTTCGACAGGTCCGGAGTCATCGTTTTTCATCCGAAAATTGATTTTTTGGACTGTACCAAAAATGATTCAAAATGTCAATTGGATCGTGCCTCATGTTGAATAACCACTTTTTAAACCCTCACAGTGACCAAAATTGCCATTTTTACAGAGTTTTGCTTTCTCAAAAGCTTCCATTTTGACCCGTTTCAGGCACAGAAATGACTTTAAACACACTTATTTTAGTTGACAAAGTCATAATTCACATCCAACAGTCATTTAGAGTCAAAAGATTAAATGTTGAAATTTCATCCATATTGACCATTTTGGGATCGTTCGACAGGTCCGGAGTCATCGTTTTTCATCCAAAAATTGATTTTTCGGACTGTACCAAAAATGATTCAAAATGTCAATTGGATCGTGCCTCATGTTGAATAACCACTTTTTAAACCCTCACAGTGACCAAAATTGCCATTTTTACAGAGTTTTGCTTACTCAAAAGCTTCCATTTTGACCCGTTCCAGGCACAGAAATGACTTTAAACACACTTATTTTAGTTGACAAAGTCATAATTCACATCCAACAGTCATTTAGAGTCAAAAGATTAAATGTTGAAATTTCATCCATATTGACCATTTTGGGATCGTTCGACAGGTCCGGAGTCATCGTTTTTCATCCGAAAATTGATTTTTTGGACTGTACCAAAAATGATTCAAAATGTCAATTGGATCGTGCCTCATGTTGAATAACCACTTTTTAAACCCTCACAGTGACCAAAATTGCCATTTTTACAGAGTTTTGCTATCTCAAAAGCTTCCATTTTGACCCGTTTCAGGCACAGAAATGACTTTAAACACACTTATTTTAGTTGACAAAGTCATAATTCACATCCAACAGTCATTTAGAGTCAAAAGATTAAATGTTGAAATTTCATCCATATTGACCATTTTGGGATCGTTCGACAGGTCCGGAGTCATCGTTTTTCATCCAAAAATTGATTTTTCGGACTGTACCAAAAATGATTCAAAATGTCAATTGGATCGTGCCTCATGTTGAATAACCACTTTTTAAACCCTCACAGTGACCAAAATTGCCATTTTTACAGAGTTTTGCTTACTCAAAAGCTTCCATTTTGACCCGTTCCAGGCACAGAAATGACTTTAAACACACTTATTCTAGTTGACAAAGTCATAATTCACATCCAACAGTCATTTAGAGTCAAAAGATTAAATGTTGAAATTTCATTCATATTGACCATTTTGGGATCGTTCGACAGGTCCGGAGTCATCGCTTTTCATCCGAAAATTGATTTTTCGGACTGTACCAAAAATGATTCAAAATGTCAATTGGATCGTGCCTCATGTTGAATAACCACTTTTTAAACCCTCACAGTGACCAAAATTGCCATTTTTACAGAGGTTTGCTTTCTCAAAAGCTTCCATTTTGACCCGTTTCAGGCACGGAAATGACTTTAAACACACTTATTCTAGTTGACAAAGTCATAATTCACATCCAACAGTCATTTAGAGTCAAAAGATTAAATGTTGAAATTTCATTCATATTGACCATTTTGGGATCGTTCGACAGGTCCGGAGTCATCGCTTTTCATCCGAAAATTGATTTTTCGGACTGTACCAAAAATGATTCAAAATGTCAATTGGATCGTGCCTCATGTTGAATAACCACTTTTTAAACCCTCACAGTGACCAAAATTGCCATTTTTACAGAGGTTTGCTTTCTCAAAAGCTTCCATTTTGACCCGTTTCAGGCACGGAAATGACTTTAAACACACTTATTCTAGTTGACAAAGACATAATTCACATCCAACAGTCATTTAGAGTCAAAAGATTAAATGTTGAAATTTCATCCATATTGACCATTTTGGGATCGTTCGACAGGTCCGGAGTCATCGTTTTTCATCCGAAAATTGATTTTTGGACTGTACCAAAAATGATTCAAAATGTCAATTGGATCATGCCTCATGTTTAATAACCATTTTTTAAACCCTCACAGTGACCAAAATTGCCATTTTTACAGGGTTTTGCTTACTCAAAAGCTTCAATTTTGACCCGTTTCAGGCACAGAAATGACTTTAAACACACTTATTTTAGTTGACAAAGTCATAATTCACATCCAACAGTCATTTAGAGTCAAAAGATTAAATGTTGAAATTTCATCCATATTGACCATTTTGGGATCGTTCGACAGGTCCGGAGTCATCGTTTTTCATATGAAAATTGATTTTTTTGTACTGTACCAAAAATGGTTCAAAATGTCAATTGGATCGTGCCTCATGTTGAATAACCACTTTTTAAACCCGCACAGTGACCAAAATTGCCATTTTTACAGAGTTTTGCTATCTCAAAAGCTTCCATTTTGACCCGTTTCAGGCACGGAAATGACTTTAAACACACTTATTCTAGTTGACAAAGTCATAATTCACATCCAACAGTCATTTAGAGTCAAAAGATTAAATGTTGAAATTTCATCATCATAGACCATTTTGGGATCGTTCGACAGGTCCGGAGTCATCGTTTTTCATCCAAAAATTGATTTTTTGGACTGTACCAAAAATGATTCAAAATGTCAATTGGATCGTGCCTCATGTTGAATAACTACTTTTTAAACCCTCACAGTGACCAAAATTGCCATTTTTACAGAGTTTTGCTTACTCAAAAGCTTCAATTTTGACCCGTTTCAGGCACAGAAATGACTTTAAACACACTTATTTTAGTTGACAAAGTCATAATTCACATCCAACAGTCATTTAGAGTCAAAAGATTAAATGTTGAAATTTCATCCATATTGACCATTTTGGGATCGTTCGACAGGTCCGGAGTCATCGTTTTTCATCCGAAAATTGATTTTTTGGACTGTACCAAAAATGATTCAAAATGTCAATTGGATCGTGCCTCATGTTGAATAACCACTTTTTAAACCCTCACAGTGACCAAAATTGCCATTTTTACAGAGTTTTGCTTACTCAAAAGCTTCCATTTTGACCCGTTCCAGGCACAGAAATGACTTTAAACACACTTATTCTAGTTGACAAAGTCATAATTCACATCCAACAGTCATTTAGAGTCAAAAGATTAAATGTTGAAATTTCATCCATATTGACCATTTTGGGATCGTTCGACAGGTCCGGAGTCATCGTTTTTCATCCGAAAATTGATTTTTCGGACTGTACCAAAAATGATTCAAAATGTCAATTGGATCGTGCCTCATGTTGAATAACCACTTTTTAAACCCTCACAGTGACCAAAATTGCCATTTTTACAGAGTTTTGCTATCTCAAAAGCTTCCATTTTGACCCGTTCCAGGCACAGAAATGACTTTAAACACACTTATTCTAGTTGACAAAGTCATAATTCACATCCAACAGTCATTTAGAGTCAAAAGATTAAATGTTGAAATTTCATCCATATTGACCATTTTGGGATCGTTCGACAGGTCCGGAGTCATCGTTTTTCATCCGAAAATTGATTTTTCGGACTGTACCAAAAATGATTCAAAATGTCAATTGGATCGTGCCTCATGTTGAATAACCACTTTTTAAACCCTCACAGTGACCAAAATTGCCATTTTTACAGAGTTTTGCTTTCTCAAAAGCTTCCATTTTGACCCGTTCCAGGCACAGAAATGACTTTAAACACACTTATTTTAGTTGACAAAGTCATAATTCACATCCAACAGTCATTTAGAGTCAAAAGATTAAATGTTGAAATTTCATCCATATTGACCATTTTGGGATCATTCGACAGGTCCGGAGTCATCGTTTTTCATCCGAAAATTGATTTTTTGGACTGTACCAAAAATGATTCAAAATGTCAATTGGATCGTGCCTCATGTTGAATAACCACTTTTTAAGCCCTCATAGTGACCAAAATTGCCATTTTTACAGAGTTTTGCTATCTCAAAAGCTTCCATTTTGACCCGTTTCAGGCACAGAAATGACTTAAAGCACACTTATTTTAGTTGACAAAGTCATAATTCACATCCAACAGTCATTTAGAGTCAAAAGATTAAATGTTGAAATTTCATCATCATAGACCATTTTGGGATCGTTCGACAGGTCCGGAGTCATCGTTTTTCATCCAAAAATTGATTTTTTGGACTGTACCAAAAATGATTCAAAATGTCAATTGGATCGTGCCTCATGTTGAATAACCACTTTTTCAACCCTCACAGTGACCAAAATTGCCATTTTTACAGAGTTTTGCTTACTCAAAAGCTTCAATTTTGACCCGTTTCAGGCACAGAAATGACTTTAAACACACTTATTTTAGTTGACAAAGTCATAATTCACATCCAACAGTCATTTAGAGTCAAAAGATTAAATGTTGAAATTTCATCCATATTGACCATTTTGGGATCGTTCGACAGGTCCGGAGTCATCGTTTTTCATCCAAAAATTGATTTTTCGGACTGTACCAAAAATGATTCAAAATGTCAATTGGATCGTGCCTCATGTTGAATAACCACTTTTTAAACCCTCACAGTGACCAAAATTGCCATTTTTACAGAGTTTTGCTTACTCAAAAGCTTCCATTTTGACCCGTTCCAGGCACAGAAATGACTTTAAACACACTTATTTTAGTTGACAAAGTCATAATTCACATCCAACAGTCATTTAGAGTCAAAAGATTAAATGTTGAAATTTCATCCATATTGACCATTTTGGGATCGTTCGACAGGTCCGGAGTCATCGTTTTTCATCCGAAAATTGATTTTTTGGACTGTACCAAAAATGATTCAAAATGTCAATTGGATCGTGCCTCATGTTGAATAACCACTTTTTAAACCCTCACAGTGACCAAAATTGCCATTTTTACAGAGTTTTGCTATCTCAAAAGCTTCCATTTTGACCCGTTCCAGGCACAGAAATGACTTTAAACACACTTATTTTAGTTGACAAAGTCATAATTCACATCCAACAGTCATTTAGAGTCAAAAGATTAAATGTTGAAATTTCATCCATATTGACCATTTTGGGATCGTTCGACAGGTCCGGAGTCATCGTTTTTCATCCAAAAATTGATTTTTCGGACTGTACCAAAAATGATTCAAAATGTCAATTGGATCGTGCCTCATGTTGAATAACCACTTTTTAAACCCTCACAGTGACCAAAATTGCCATTTTTACAGAGTTTTGCTTACTCAAAAGCTTCCATTTTGACCCGTTCCAGGCACAGAAATGACTTTAAACACACTTATTCTAGTTGACAAAGTCATAATTCACATCCAACAGTCATTTAGAGTCAAAAGAATAAATGTTGAAATTTCATTCATATTGACCATTTTGGGATCGTTCGACAGGTCCGGAGTCATCGCTTTTCATCCGAAAATTGATTTTTCGGACTGTACCAAAAATGATTCAAAATGTCAATTGGATCGTGCCTCATGTTGAATAACCACTTTTTAAACCCTCACAGTGACCAAAATTGCCATTTTTACAGAGTTTTGCTTACTCAAAAGCTTCCATTTTGACCCGTTCCAGGCACAGAAATGACTTTAAACACACTTATTCTAGTTGACAAAGTCATAATTCACATCCAACAGTCATTTAGAGTCAAAAGATTAAATGTTGAAATTTCATCCATATTGACCATTTTGGGATCGTTCGACAGGTCCGGAGTCATCGTTTTTCATCCGAAAATTGATTTTTCAGACTGTACCAAAAATGATTCAAAATGTCAATTGGATCGTGCCTCATGTTGAATAACCACTTTTTAAACCCTCACAGTGACCAAAATTGCCATTTTTACAGAGTTTTGCTATCTCAAAAGCTTCCATTTTGACCCGTTCCAGGCACAGAAATGACTTTAAACACACTTATTCTAGTTGACAAAGTCATAATTCACATCCAACAGTCATTTAGAGTCAAAAGATTAAATGTTGAAATTTCATCCATATTGACCATTTTGGGATCGTTCGACAGGTCCGGAGTCATCGTTTTTCATCCGAAAATTGATTTTTCGGACTGTACCAAAAATGATTCAAAATGTCAATTGGATCGTGCCTCATGTTGAATAACCACTTTTTAAACCCTCACAGTGACCAAAATTGCCATTTTTACAGAGTTTTGCTTTCTCAAAAGCTTCCATTTTGACCCGTTTCAGGCACAGAAATGACTTTAAACGCACTTATTTTAGTTGACAAAGTCATAATTCACATCCAACAGTCATTTAGAGTCAAAAGATTAAATGTTGAAATTTCATCCATATTGACCATTTTGGGATCGTTCGACAGGTCCGGAGTCATCGTTTTTCATCCAAAAATTGATTTTTCGGACTGTACCAAAAATGATTCAAAATGTCAATTGGATCGTGCCTCATGTTGAATAACCACTTTTTAAACCCTCACAGTGACCAAAATTGCCATTTTTACAGAGTTTTGCTTACTCAAAAGCTTCCATTTTGACCCGTTCCAGGCACAGAAATGACTTTAAACACACTTATTTTAGTTGACAAAGTCATAATTCACATCCAACAGTCATTTAGAGTCAAAAGATTAAATGTTGAAATTTCATCCATATTGACCATTTTGGGATCGTTCGACAGGTCCGGAGTCATCGTTTTTCATCCGAAAATTGATTTTTTGGACTGTACCAAAAATGATTCAAAATGTCAATTGGATCGTGCCTCATGTTGAATAACCACTTTTTAAACCCTCACAGTGACCAAAATTGCCATTTTTACAGAGTTTTGCTATCTCAAAAGCTTCCATTTTGACCCGTTTCAGGCACAGAAATGACTTTAAGCACACTTATTTTAGTTGACAAAGTCATAATTCACATCCAACAGTCATTTAGAGTCAAAAAATTAAATGTTGAAATTTCATCATCATAGACCATTTTGGGATCGTTCGACAGGTCCGGAGTCATCGTTTTTCATCCAAAAATTGATTTTTTGGACTGTACCAAAAATGATTCAAAATGTCAATTGGATCGTGCCTCATGTTGAATAACCACTTTTTAAACCCTCACAGTGACCAAAATTGCCATTTTTACAGAGTTTTGCTTACTCAAAAGCTTCAATTTTGACCCGTTTCAGGCACAGAAATGACTTTAAACACACTTATTTTAGTTGACAAAGTCATAATTCACATCCAACAGTCATTTAGAGTCAAAAGATTAAATGTTGAAATTTCATCCATATTGACCATTTTGGGATCGTTCGACAGGTCCGGAGTCATCGTTTTTCATCCGAAAATGGATTTTTCGGACTGTACCAAAAATGATTCAAAATGTCAATTGGATCGTGCCTCATGTTGAATAACCACTTTTTAAACCCTCACAGTGACCAAAATTGCCATTTTTACAGAGTTTTGCTATCTCAAAAGCTTCCATTTTGACCCGTTCCAGGCACAGAAATGACTTTAAACACACTTATTCTAGTTGACAAAGTCATAATTCACATCCAACAGTCATTTAGAGTCAAAAGATTAAATGTTGAAATTTCATCCATATTGACCATTTTGGGATCGTTCGACAGGTCCGGAGTCATCGTTTTTCATCCGAAAATTGATTTTTCGGACTGTACCAAAAATGATTCAAAATGTCAATTGGATCGTGCCTCATGTTGAATAACCACTTTTTAAACCCTCACAGTGACCAAAATTGCCATTTTTACAGAGTTTTGCTTTCTCAAAAGCTTCCATTTTGACCCGTTTCAGGCACAGAAATGACTTTAAACACACTTATTTTAGTTGACAAAGTCATAATTCACATCCAACAGTCATTTAGAGTCAAAAGATTAAATGTTGAAATTTCATCCATATTGACCATTTTGGGATCGTTCGACAGGTCCGGAGTCATCGTTTTTCATCCAAAAATTGATTTTTCGGACTGTACCAAAAATGATTCAAAATGTCAATTGGATCGTGCCTCATGTTGAATAACCACTTTTTAAACCCTCACAGTGACCAAAATTGCCATTTTTACAGAGTTTTGCTTACTCAAAAGCTTCCATTTTGACCCGTTCCAGGCACAGAAATGACTTTAAACACACTTATTTTAGTTGACAAAGTCATAATTCACATCCAACAGTCATTTAGAGTCAAAAGATTAAATGTTGAAATTTCATCCATATTGACCATTTTGGGATCGTTCGACAGGTCCGGAGTCATCGTTTTTCATCCGAAAATTGATTTTTTGGACTGTACCAAAAATGATTCAAAATGTCAATTGGATCGTGCCTCATGTTGAATAACCACTTTTTAAACCCTCACAGTGACCAAAATTGCCATTTTGACAGAGTTTTGCTATCTCAAAAGCTTCCATTTTGACCCGTTTCAGGCACAGAAATGACTTTAAACACACTTATTTTAGTTGACAAAGTCATAATTCACATCCAACAGTCATTTAGAGTCAAAAGATTAAATGTTGAAATTTCATCCATATTGACCATTTTGGGATCGTTCGACAGGTCCGGAGTCATCGTTTTTCATCCAAAAATTGATTTTTCGGACTGTACCAAAAATGATTCAAAATGTCAATTGGATCGTGCCTCATGTTGAATAACCACTTTTTAAACCCTCACAGTGACCAAAATTGCCATTTTTACAGAGTTTTGCTTACTCAAAAGCTTCCATTTTGACCCGTTCCAGGCACAGAAATGACTTTAAACACACTTATTCTAGTTGACAAAGTCATAATTCACATCCAACAGTCATTTAGAGTCAAAAGATTAAATGTTGAAATTTCATTCATATTGACCATTTTGGGATCGTTCGACAGGTCCGGAGTCATCGCTTTTCATCCGAAAATTGATTTTTCGGACTGTACCAAAAATGATTCAAAATGTCAATTGGATCGTGCCTCATGTTGAATAACCACTTTTTAAACCCTCACAGTGACCAAAATTGCCATTTTTACAGAGGTTTGCTTTCTCAAAAGCTTCCATTTTGACCCGTTTCAGGCACGGAAATGACTTTAAACACACTTATTCTAGTTGACAAAGACATAATTCACATCCAACAGTCATTTAGAGTCAAAAGATTAAATGTTGAAATTTCATCCATATTGACCATTTTGGGATCGTTCGACAGGTCCGGAGTCATCGTTTTTCATCCGAAAATTGATTTTTGGACTGTACCAAAAATGATTCAAAATGTCAATTGGATCATGCCTCATGTTTAATAACCATTTTTTAAACCCTCACAGTGACCAAAATTGCCATTTTTACAGGGTTTTGCTTACTCAAAAGCTTCAATTTTGACCCGTTTCAGGCACAGAAATGACTTTAAACACACTTATTTTAGTTGACAAAGTCATAATTCACATCCAACAGTCATTTAGAGTCAAAAGATTAAATGTTGAAATTTCATCCATATTGACCATTTTGGGATCGTTCGACAGGTCCGGAGTCATCGTTTTTCATATGAAAATTGATTTTTTTGTACTGTACCAAAAATGGTTCAAAATGTCAATTGGATCGTGCCTCATGTTGAATAACCACTTTTTAAACCCTCACAGTGACCAAAATTGCCATTTTTACAGAGTTTTGCTATCTCAAAAGCTTCCATTTTGACCCGTTTCAGGCACGGAAATGACTTTAAACACACTTATTCTAGTTGACAAAGTCATAATTCACATCCAACAGTCATTTAGAGTCAAAAGATTAAATGTTGAAATTTCATCATCATAGACCATTTTGGGATCGTTCGACAGGTCCGGAGTCATCGTTTTTCATCCAAAAATTGATTTTTTGGACTGTACCAAAAATGATTCAAAATGTCAATTGGATCGTGCCTCATGTTGAATAACTACTTTTTAAACCCTCACAGTGACCAAAATTGCCATTTTTACAGAGTTTTGCTTACTCAAAAGCTTCAATTTTGACCCGTTTCAGGCACAGAAATGACTTTAAACACACTTATTTTAGTTGACAAAGTCATAATTCACATCCAACAGTCATTTAGAGTCAAAAGATTAAATGTTGAAATTTCATCCATATTGACCATTTTGGGATCGTTCGACAGGTCCGGAGTCATCGTTTTTCATCCGAAAATTGATTTTTTGGACTGTACCAAAAATGATTCAAAATGTCAATTGGATCGTGCCTCATGTTGAATAACCACTTTTTAAACCCTCACAGTGACCAAAATTGCCATTTTTACAGAGTTTTGCTTTCTCAAAAGCTTCCATTTTGACCCGTTTCAGGCACAGAAATGACTTTAAACACACTTATTTTAGTTGACAAAGTCATAATTCACATCCAACAGTCATTTAGAGTCAAAAGATTAAATGTTGAAATTTCATCCATATTGACCATTTTGGGATCGTTCGACAGGTCCGGAGTCATCGTTTTTCATCCAAAAATTGATTTTTCGGACTGTACCAAAAATGATTCAAAATGTCAATTGGATCGTGCCTCATGTTGAATAACCACTTTTTAAACCCTCACAGTGACCAAAATTGCCATTTTTACAGAGTTTTGCTTACTCAAAAGCTTCCATTTTGACCCGTTCCAGGCACAGAAATGACTTTAAACACACTTATTTTAGTTGACAAAGTCATAATTCACATCCAACAGTCATTTAGAGTCAAAAGATTAAATGTTGAAATTTCATCCATATTGACCATTTTGGGATCGTTCGACAGGTCCGGAGTCATCGTTTTTCATCCGAAAATTGATTTTTTGGACTGTACCAAAAATGATTCAAAATGTCAATTGGATCGTGCCTCATGTTGAATAACCACTTTTTAAACCCTCACAGTGACCAAAATTGCCATTTTTACAGAGTTTTGCTATCTCAAAAGCTTCCATTTTGACCCGTTTCAGGCACAGAAATGACTTTAAACACACTTATTTTAGTTGACAAAGTCATAATTCACATCCAACAGTCATTTAGAGTCAAAAGATTAAATGTTGAAATTTCATCCATATTGACCATTTTGGGATCGTTCGACAGGTCCGGAGTCATCGTTTTTCATCCAAAAATTGATTTTTCGGACTGTACCAAAAATGATTCAAAATGTCAATTGGATCGTGCCTCATGTTGAATAACCACTTTTTAAACCCTCACAGTGACCAAAATTGCCATTTTTACAGAGTTTTGCTTACTCAAAAGCTTCCATTTTGACCCGTTCCAGGCACAGAAATGACTTTAAACACACTTATTCTAGTTGACAAAGTCATAATTCACATCCAACAGTCATTTAGAGTCAAAAGATTAAATGTTGAAATTTCATTCATATTGACCATTTTGGGATCGTTCGACAGGTCCGGAGTCATCGCTTTTCATCCGAAAATTGATTTTTCGGACTGTACCAAAAATGATTCAAAATGTCAATTGGATCGTGCCTCATGTTGAATAACCACTTTTTAAACCCTCACAGTGACCAAAATTGCCATTTTTACAGAGGTTTGCTTTCTCAAAAGCTTCCATTTTGACCCGTTTCAGGCACGGAAATGACTTTAAACACACTTATTCTAGTTGACAAAGTCATAATTCACATCCAACAGTCATTTAGAGTCAAAAGATTAAATGTTGAAATTTCATTCATATTGACCATTTTGGGATCGTTCGACAGGTCCGGAGTCATCGCTTTTCATCCGAAAATTGATTTTTCGGACTGTACCAAAAATGATTCAAAATGTCAATTGGATCGTGCCTCATGTTGAATAACCACTTTTTAAACCCTCACAGTGACCAAAATTGCCATTTTTACAGAGGTTTGCTTTCTCAAAAGCTTCCATTTTGACCCGTTTCAGGCACGGAAATGACTTTAAACACACTTATTCTAGTTGACAAAGACATAATTCACATCCAACAGTCATTTAGAGTCAAAAGATTAAATGTTGAAATTTCATCCATATTGACCATTTTGGGATCGTTCGACAGGTCCGGAGTCATCGTTTTTCATCCGAAAATTGATTTTTGGACTGTACCAAAAATGATTCAAAATGTCAATTGGATCATGCCTCATGTTTAATAACCATTTTTTAAACCCTCACAGTGACCAAAATTGCCATTTTTACAGGGTTTTGCTTACTCAAAAGCTTCAATTTTGACCCGTTTCAGGCACAGAAATGACTTTAAACACACTTATTTTAGTTGACAAAGTCATAATTCACATCCAACAGTCATTTAGAGTCAAAAGATTAAATGTTGAAATTTCATCCATATTGACCATTTTGGGATCGTTCGACAGGCCGGAGTCATCGTTTTTCATATGAAAATTGATTTTTTTGTACTGTACCAAAAATGGTTCAAAATGTCAATTGGATCGTGCCTCATGTTGAATAACCACTTTTTAAACCCTCACAGTGACCAAAATTGCCATTTTTACAGAGTTTTGCTATCTCAAAAGCTTCCATTTTGACCCGTTTCAGGCACGGAAATGACTTTAAACACACTTATTCTAGTTGACAAAGTCATAATTCACATCCAACAGTCATTTAGAGTCAAAAGATTAAATGTTGAAATTTCATCATCATAGACCATTTTGGGATCGTTCGACAGGTCCGGAGTCATCGTTTTTCATCCAAAAATTGATTTTTCGGACTGTACCAAAAATGATTCAAAATGTCAATTGGATCGTGCCTCATGTTGAATAACCACTTTTTAAACCCTCACAGTGACCAAAATTGCCATTTTTACAGAGTTTTGCTTACTCAAAAGCTTCCATTTTGACCCGTTCCAGGCACAGAAATGACTTTAAACACACTTATTTTAGTTGACAAAGTCATAATTCACATCCAACAGTCATTTAGAGTCAAAAGATTAAATGTTGAAATTTCATCCATATTGACCATTTTGGGATCATTCGACAGGTCCGGAGTCATCGTTTTTCATCCGAAAATTGATTTTTTGGACTGTACCAAAAATGATTCAAAATGTCAATTGGATCGTGCCTCATGTTGAATAACCACTTTTTAAACCCTCATAGTGACCAAAATTGCCATTTTTACAGAGTTTTGCTATCTCAAAAGCTTCCATTTTGACCCGTTTCAGGCACAGAAATGACTTTAAGCACACTTATTTTAGTTGACAAAGTCATAATTCACATCCAACAGTCATTTAGAGTCAAAAGATTAAATGTTGAAATTTCATCATCATAGACCATTTTGGGATCGTTCGACAGGTCCGGAGTCATCGTTTTTCATCCAAAAATTGATTTTTTGGACTGTACCAAAAATGATTCAAAATGTCAATTGGATCGTGCCTCATGTTGAATAACCACTTTTTCAACCCTCACAGTGACCAAAATTGCCATTTTTACAGAGTTTTGCTTACTCAAAAGCTTCAATTTTGACCCGTTTCAGGCACAGAAATGACTTTAAACACACTTATTTTAGTTGACAAAGTCATAATTCACATCCAACAGTCATTTAGAGTCAAAAGATTAAATGTTGAAATTTCATCCATATTGACCATTTTGGGATCGTTCGACAGGTCCGGAGTCATCGTTTTTCATCCGAAAATTGATTTTTTGGACTGTACCAAAAATGATTCAAAATGTCAATTGGATCGTGCCTCATGTTGAATAACCACTTTTTAAACCCTCACAGTGACCAAAATTGCCATTTTTACAGAGTTTTGCTTACTCAAAAGCTTCCATTTTGACCCGTTCCAGGCACAGAAATGACTTTAAACACACTTATTCTAGTTGACAAAGTCATAATTCACATCCAACAGTCATTTAGAGTCAAAAGATTAAATGTTGAAATTTCATCCATATTGACCATTTTGGGATCGTTCGACAGGTCCGGAGTCATCGTTTTTCATCCGAAAATTGATTTTTCGGACTGTACCAAAAATGATTCAAAATGTCAATTGGATCGTGCCTCATGTTGAATAACCACTTTTTAAACCCTCACAGTGACCAAAATTGCCATTTTTACAGAGTTTTGCTTTCTCAAAAGCTTCCATTTTGACCCGTTTCAGGCACAGAAATGACTTTAAACACACTTATTTTAGTTGACAAAGTCATAATTCACATCCAACAGTCATTTAGAGTCAAAAGATTAAATGTTGAAATTTCATCCATATTGACCATTTTGGGATCGTTCGACAGGTCCGGAGTCATCGTTTTTCATCCAAAAATTGATTTTTCGGACTGTACCAAAAATGATTCAAAATGTCAATTGGATCGTGCCTCATGTTGAATAACCACTTTTTAAACCCTCACAGTGACCAAAATTGCCATTTTTACAGAGGTTTGCTTTCTCAAAAGCTTCCATTTTGACCCGTTTCAGGCACGGAAATGACTTTAAACACACTTATTCTAGTTGACAAAGACATAATTCACATCCAACAGTCATTTAGAGTCAAAAGATTAAATGTTGAAATTTCATCCATATTGACCATTTTGGGATCGTTCGACAGGTCCGGAGTCATCGTTTTTCATCCGAAAATTGATTTTTCGGACTGTACCAAAAATGATTCAAAATGTCAATTGGATCGTGCCTCATGTTGAATAACCACTTTTTAAACCCTCACAGTGACCAAAATTGCCATTTTTACAGAGTTTTGCTTTCTCAAAAGCTTCCATTTTGACCCGTTTCAGGCACAGAAATGACTTTAAACACACTTATTTTAGTTGACAAAGTCATAATTCACATCCAACAGTCATTTAGAGTCAAAAGATTAAATGTTGAAATTTCATCCATATTGACCATTTTGGGATCGTTCGACAGGTCCGGAGTCATCGTTTTTCATCCAAAAATTGATTTTTCGGACTGTACCAAAAATGATTCAAAATGTCAATTGGATCGTGCCTCATGTTGAATAACCACTTTTTAAACCCTCACAGTGACCAAAATTGCCATTTTTACAGAGTTTTGCTTACTCAAAAGCTTCCATTTTGACCCGTTCCAGGCACAGAAATGACTTTAAACACACTTATTTTAGTTGACAAAGTCATAATTCACATCCAACAGTCATTTAGAGTCAAAAGATTAAATGTTGAAATTTCATCCATATTGACCATTTTGGGATCGTTCGACAGGTCCGGAGTCATCGTTTTTCATCCGAAAATTGATTTTTTGGACTGTACCAAAAATGATTCAAAATGTCAATTGGATCGTGCCTCATGTTGAATAACCACTTTTTAAACCCTCATAGTGACCAAAATTGCCATTTTTACAGAGTTTTGCTATCTCAAAAGCTTCCATTTTGACCCGTTTCAGGCACAGAAATGACTTTAAGCACACTTATTTTAGTTGACAAAGTCATAATTCACATCCAACAGTCATTTAGAGTCAAAAGATTAAATGTTGAAATTTCATCATCATAGACCATTTTGGGATCGTTCGACAGGTCCGGAGTCATCGATTTTCATCCAAAAATTGATTTTTTGGACTGTACCAAAAATGATTCAAAATGTCAATTGGATCGTGCCTCATGTTGAATAACCACTTTTTCAACCCTCACAGTGACCAAAATTGCCATTTTTACAGAGTTTTGCTTACTCAAAAGCTTCAATTTTGACCCGTTTCAGGCACAGAAATGACTTTAAACACACTTATTTTAGTTGACAAAGTCATAATTCACATCCAACAGTCATTTAGAGTCAAAAGATTAAATGTTGAAATTTCATCCATATTGACCATTTTGGGATCGTTCGACAGGTCCGGAGTCATCGTTTTTCATCCGAAAATTGATTTTTTGGACTGTACCAAAAATGATTCAAAATGTCAATTGGATCGTGCCTCATGTTGAATAACCACTTTTTAAACCCTCATAGTGACCAAAATTGCCATTTTTACAGAGTTTTGCTTACTCAAAAGCTTCCATTTTGACCCGTTCCAGGCACAGAAATGACTTTAAACACACTTATTCTAGTTGACAAAGTCATAATTCACATCCAACAGTCATTTAGAGTCAAAAGATTAAATGTTGAAATTTCATCCATATTGACCATTTTGGGATCGTTCGACAGGTCCGGAGTCATCGTTTTTCATCCGAAAATTGATTTTTCGGACTGTACCAAAAATGATTCAAAATGTCAATTGGATCGTGCCTCATGTTGAATAACCACTTTTTAAACCCTCACAGTGACCAAAATTGCCATTTTTACAGAGTTTTGCTTTCTCAAAAGCTTCCATTTTGACCCGTTTCAGGCACAGAAATGACTTTAAACACACTTATTTTAGTTGACAAAGTCATAATTCACATCCAACAGTCATTTAGAGTCAAAAGATTAAATGTTGAAATTTCATCCATATTGACCATTTTGGGATCGTTCGACAGGTCCGGAGTCATCGTTTTTCATCCAAAAATTGATTTTTCGGACTGTACCAAAAATGATTCAAAATGTCAATTGGATCGTGCCTCATGTTGAATAACCACTTTTTAAACCCTCACAGTGACCAAAATTGCCATTTTTACAGAGGTTTGCTTTCTCAAAAGCTTCCATTTTGACCCGTTTCAGGCACGGAAATGACTTTAAACACACTTATTCTAGTTGACAAAGACATAATTCACATCCAACAGTCATTTAGAGTCAAAAGATTAAATGTTGAAATTTCATCCATATTGACCATTTTGGGATCGTTCGACAGGTCCGGAGTCATCGTTTTTCATCCGAAAATTGATTTTTGGACTGTACCAAAAATGATTCAAAATGTCAATTGGATCATGCCTCATGTTTAATAACCACTTTTTAAACCCTCACAGTGACCAAAATTGCCATTTTTACAGGGTTTTGCTTACTCAAAAGCTTCAATTTTGACCCGTTTCAGGCACAGAAATGACTTTAAACACACTTATTTTAGTTGACAAAGTCATAATTCACATCCAACAGTCATTTAGAGTCAAAAGATTAAATGTTGAAATTTCATCCATATTGATCATTTTGGGATCGTTCGACAGGTCCGGAGTCATCGTTTTTCATATGAAAATTGATTTTTTTGTACTGTACCAAAAATGGTTCAAAATGTCAATTGGATCGTGCCTCATGTTGAATAACCACTTTTTAAACCCTCACAGTGACCAAAATTGCCATTTTTACAGAGTTTTGCTATCTCAAAAGCTTCCATTTTGACCCGTTTCAGGCACGGAAATGACTTTAAACACACTTATTCTAGTTGACAAAGTCATAATTCACATCCAACAGTCATTTAGAGTCAAAAGATTAAATGTTGAAATTTCATCATCATAGACCATTTTGGGATCGTTCGACAGGTCCGGAGTCATCGTTTTTCATCCAAAAATAGATTTTTTGGACTGTACCAAAAATGATTCAAAATGTCAATTGGATCGTGCCTCATGTTGAATAACTACTTTTTAACCCTCACAGTGACCAAAATTGCCATTTTTACAGAGTTTTGCTTACTCAAAAGCTTCAATTTTGACCCGTTTCAGGCACAGAAATGACTTTAAACACACTTATTTTAGTTGACAAAGTCATAATTCACATCCAACAGTCATTTAGAGTCAAAAGAATAAATGTTGAAATTTCATCCATATTGACCATTTTGGGATCGTTCGACAGGTCCGGAGTCATCGTTTTTCATCCGAAAATTGATTTTTTGGACTGTACCAAAAATGATTCAAAATGTCAATTGGATCGTGCCTCATGTTGAATAACCACTTTTTAAACCCTCACAGTGACCAAAATTGCCATTTTTACAGAGTTTTGCATACTCAAAAGCTTCCATTTTGACCCGTTCCAGGCACAGAAATGACTTTAAACACACTTATTCTAGTTGACAAAGTCATAATTCACATCCAACAGTCATTTAGAGTCAAAAGATTAAATGTTGAAATTTCATCCATATTGACCATTTTGGGATCGTTCGACAGGTCCGGAGTCATCGTTTTTCATCCGAAAATTGATTTTTCGGACTGTACCAAAAATGATTCAAAATGTCAATTGGATCGTGCCTCATGTTGAATAACCACTTTTTAAACCCTCACAGTGACCAAAATTGCCATTTTTACAGAGTTTTGCTATCTCAAAAGCTTCCATTTTGACCCGTTCCAGGCACAGAAATGACTTTAAACACACTTATTCTAGTTGACAAAGTCATAATTCACATCCAACAGTCATTTAGAGTCAAAAGATTAAATGTTGAAATTTCATCCATATTGACCATTTTGGGATCGTTCGACAGGTCCGGAGTCATCGTTTTTCATCCGAAAATTGATTTTTTGGACTGTACCAAAAATGATTCAAAATGTCAATTGGATAGTGCCTCATGTTGAATAACCACTTTTTAAACCCTCACAGTGACCAAAATTGCCATTTTTACAGAGTTTTGCTTACTTAAAAGCTTCCATTTTGACCCGTTCCAGGCACAGAAATGACTTTAAACACACTTATTCTAGTTGACAAAGTCATAATTCACATCCAACAGTCATTTAGAGTCAAAAGATTAAATGTTGAAATTTCATCCATATTGACCATTTTGGGATCGTTCGACAGGTCCGGAGTCATCGTTTTTCATCCGAAAATTGATTTTTCGGACTGTACCAAAAATGATTCAAAATGTCAATTGGATCGTGCCTCATGTTGAATAACCACTTTTTAAACCCTCACAGTGACCAAAATTGCCATTTTTACAGAGTTTTGCTATCTCAAAAGCTTCCATTTTGACCCGTTCCAGGCACAGAAATGACTTTAAACACACTTATTCTAGTTGACAAAGTCATAATTCACATCCAACAGTCATTTAGAGTCAAAAGATTAAATGTTGAAATTTCATCCATATTGACCATTTTGGGATCGTTCGACAGGTCCGGAGTCATCGTTTTTCATCCGAAAATTGATTTTTCGGACTGTACCAAAAATGATTCAAAATGTCAATTGGATCGTGCCTCATGTTGAATAACCACTTTTTAAACCCTCACAGTGACCAAAATTGCCATTTTTACAGAGTTTTGCTTTCTCAAAAGCTTCCATTTTGACCCGTTTCAGGCACAGAAATGACTTTAAACACACGTATTTTAGTTGACAAAGTCATAATTCACATCCAACAGTCATTTAGAGTCAAAAGATTAAATGTTGAAATTTCATCCATATTGACCATTTTGGGATCGTTCGACAGGTCCGGAGTCATCGTTTTTCATCCAAAAATTGATTTTTCGGACTGTACCAAAAATGATTCAAAATGTCAATTGGATCGTGCCTCATGTTGAATAACCACTTTTTAAACCCTCACAGTGACCAAAATTGCCATTTTTACAGAGTTTTGCTTACTCAAAAGCTTCCATTTTGACCCGTTCCAGGCACAGAAATGACTTTAAACACACTTATTTTAGTTGACAAAGTCATAATTCACATCCAACAGTCATTTAGAGTCAAAAGATTAAATGTTGAAATTTCATCCATATTGACCATTTTGGGATCGTTCGACAGGTCCGGAGTCATCGTTTTTCATCCGAAAATTGATTTTTCGGACTGTACCAAAAATGATTCAAAATGTCAATTGGATCGTGCCTCATGTTGAATAACCACTTTTTAAACCCTCACAGTGACCAAAATTGCCATTTTTACAGAGTTTTGCTATCTCAAAAGCTTCCATTTTGACCCGTTCCAGGCACAGAAATGACTTTAAACACACTTATTCTAGTTGACAAAGTCATAATTCACATCCAACAGTCATTTAGAGTCAAAAGATTAAATGTTGAAATTTCATCCATATTGACCATTTTGGGATCGTTCGACAGGTCCGGAGTCATCGTTTTTCCTCCGAAAATTGATTTTTCGGACTGTACCAAAAATGATTCAAAATGTCAATTGGATCGTGCCTCATGTTGAATAACCACTTTTTAAACCCTCACAGTGACCAAAATTGCCATTTTTACAGAGTTTTGCTTTCTCAAAAGCTTCCATTTTGACCCGTTTCAGGCACAGAAATGACTTTAAACACACGTATTTTAGTTGACAAAGTCATAATTCACATCCAACAGTCATTTAGAGTCAAAAGATTAAATGTTGAAATTTCATCCATATTGACCATTTTGGGATCGTTCGACAGGTCCGGAGTCATCGTTTTTCATCCAAAAATTGATTTTTCGGACTGTACCAAAAATGATTCAAAATGTCAATTGGATCGTGCCTCATGTTGAATAACCACTTTTTAAACCCTCACAGTGACCAAAATTGCCATTTTTACAGAGTTTTGCTTACTCAAAAGCTTCCATTTTGACCCGTTCCAGGCACAGAAATGACTTTAAACACACTTATTTTAGTTGACAAAGTCATAATTCACATCCAACAGTCATTTAGAGTCAAAAGATTAAATGTTGAAATTTCATCCATATTGACCATTTTGGGATCGTTCGACAGGTCCGGAGTCATCGTTTTTCATCCGAAAATTGATTTTTTGGACTGTACCAAAAATGATTCAAAATGTCAATTGGATCGTGCCTCATGTTGAATAACCACTTTTTAAACCCTCACAGTGACCAAAATTGCCATTTTTACAGAGTTTTGCTATCTCAAAAGCTTCCATTTTGACCCGTTTCAGGCACAGAAATGACTTTAAACACACTTATTTTAGTTGACAAAGTCATAATTCACATCCAACAGTCATTTAGAGTCAAAAGATTAAATGTTGAAATTTCATCCATATTGACCATTTTGGGATCGTTCGACAGGTCCGGAGTCATCGTTTTTCATCCGAAAATTGATTTTTCGGACTGTACCAAAAATGATTCAAAATGTCAATTGGATCGTGCCTCATGTTGAATAACCACTTTTTAAACCCTCACAGTGACCAAAATTGCCATTTTTACAGAGTTTTGCTATCTCAAAAGCTTCCATTTTGACCCGTTCCAGGCACAGAAATGACTTTAAACACACTTATTCTAGTTGACAAAGTCATAATTCACATCCAACAGTCATTTAGAGTCAAAAGATTAAATGTTGAAATTTCATCCATATTGACCATTTTGGGATCGTTCGACAGGTCCGGAGTCATCGTTTTTCATCCGAAAATTGATTTTTCGGACTGTACCAAAAATGATTCAAAATGTCAATTGGATCGTGCCTCATGTTGAATAACCACTTTTTAAACCCTCACAGTGACCAAAATTGCCATTTTTACAGAGTTTTGCTTTCTCAAAAGCTTCCATTTTGACCCGTTTCAGGCACAGAAATGACTTTAAACACACGTATTTTAGTTGACAAAGTCATAATTCACATCCAACAGTCATTTAGAGTCAAAAGATTAAATGTTGAAATTTCATCCATATTGACCATTTTGGGATCGTTCGACAGGTCCGGAGTCATCGTTTTTCATCCAAAAATTGATTTTTCGGACTGTACCAAAAATGATTCAAAATGTCAATTGGATCGTGCCTCATGTTGAATAACCACTTTTTAAACCCTCACAGTGACCAAAATTGCCATTTTTACAGAGTTTTGCTTACTCAAAAGCTTCCATTTTGACCCGTTCCAGGCACAGAAATGACTTTAAACACACTTATTTTAGTTGACAAAGTCATAATTCACATCCAACAGTCATTTAGAGTCAAAAGATTAAATGTTGAAATTTCATCCATATTGACCATTTTGGGATCGTTCGACAGGTCCGGAGTCATCGTTTTTCATCCGAAAATTGATTTTTTGGACTGTACCAAAAATGATTCAAAATGTCAATTGGATCGTGCCTCATGTTGAATAACCACTTTTTAAACCCTCACAGTGACCAAAATTGCCATTTTTACAGAGTTTTGCTATCTCAAAAGCTTCCATTTTGACCCGTTTCAGGCACAGAAATGACTTTAAACACACTTATTTTAGTTGACAAAGTCATAATTCACATCCAACAGTCATTTAGAGTCAAAAGATTAAATGTTGAAATTTCATCCATATTGACCATTTTGGGATCGTTCGACAGGTCCGGAGTCATCGTTTTTCATCCAAAAATTGATTTTTCAGACTGTACCAAAAATGATTCAAAATGTCAATTGGATCGTGCCTCATGTTGAATAACCACTTTTTAAACCCTCACAGTGACCAAAATTGCCATTTTTACAGAGTTTTGCTTACTCAAAAGCTTCCATTTTGACCCGTTCCAGGCACAGAAATGACTTTAAACACACTTATTCTAGTTGACAAAGTCATAATTCACATCCAACAGTCATTTAGAGTCAAAAGATTAAATGTTGAAATTTCATTCATATTGACCATTTTGGGATCGTTCGACAGGTCCGGAGTCATCGCTTTTCATCCGAAAATTGATTTTTCGGACTGTACCAAAAATGATTCAAAATGTCAATTGGATCGTGCCTCATGTTGAATAACCACTTTTTAAACCCTCACAGTGACCAAAATTGCCATTTTTACAGAGGTTTGCTTTCTCAAAAGCTTCCATTTTGACCCATTTCAGGCACGGAAATGACTTTAAACACACTTATTCTAGTTGACAAAGACATAATTCACATCCAACAGTCATTTAGAGTCAAAAGATTAAATGTTGAAATTTCATCCATATTGACCATTTTGGGATCGTTCGACAGGTCCGGAGTCATCGTTTTTCATCCGAAAATTGATTTTTGGACTGTACCAAAAATGATTCAAAATGTCAATTGGATCATGCCTCATGTTTAATAACCACTTTTTAAACCCTCACAGTGACCAAAATTGCCATTTTTACAGGGTTTTGCTTACTCAAAAGCTTCAATTTTGACCCGTTTCAGGCACAGAAATGACTTTAAACACACTTATTTTAGTTGACAAAGTCATAATTCACATCCAACAGTCATTTAGAGTCAAAAGATTAAATGTTGAAATTTCATCCATATTGACCATTTTGGGATCGTTCGACAGGTCCGGAGTCATCGTTTTTCATATGAAAATTGATTTTTTTGTACTGTACCAAAAATGGTTCAAAATGTCAATTGAATCGTGCCTCATGTTGAATAACCACTTTTTAAACCCTCACAGTGACCAAAATTGCCATTTTTACAGAGTTTTGCTATCTCAAAAGCTTCCATTTTGACCCGTTTCAGGCACGGAAATGACTTTAAACACACTTATTCTAGTTGACAAAGTCATAATTCACATCCAACAGTCATTTAGAGTCAAAAGATTAAATGTTGAAATTTCATCCATATTGACCATTTTGGGATCGTTCGACAGGTCCGGAGTCATCGTTTTTCATCCGAAAATTGATTTTTTGGACTGTACCAAAAATGATTCAAAATGTCAATTGGATCGTGCCTCATGTTGAATAACCACTTTTTAAACCCTCACAGTGACCAAAATTGCCATTTTTACAGAGTTTTGCTTACTCAAAAGCTTCCATTTTGACCCGTTCCAGGCACAGAAATGACTTTAAACACACTTATTCTAGTTGACAAAGTCATAATTCACATCCAACAGTCATTTAGAGTCAAAAGATTAAATGTTGAAATTTCATCCATATTGACCATTTTGGGATTGTTCGACAGGTTCGGAGTCATCGTTTTTCATCCGAAAATTGATTTTTTGGACTGTACCAAAAATTATTCAAAATGTCAATTGGATCGTGCCTCATGTTGAATAACCACTTTTTAAACCCTCACAGTGACCAAAATTGCCATTTTTACAGAGTTTTGCTATCTCAAAAGCTTCCATTTTGACCCGTTTCAGGCACAGAAATGACTTTAAACACACTTATTTTTGTTGACAAAGTCATAATTCACACCCAACAGTCATTTAGAGTCAAAAGATTAAATGTTGACATTTCATCCATATTGACCATTTTGGGATCGTTCGACAGGTCCGGAGTCATCGTTTTTCATCCGAAAATCGATTTTTTGGACTGTACCAAAAATGATTCAAAATGTCAATTGGATTGTGCCTCATGTTGAATAACCACTTTTTAAACCCTCACAGTGACCAAAATTGCCATTTTTACAGAGTTTTGCTTACTCAAAAGCTTCCATTTTGACACGTTTCAGGCACAGAAATGACTTTAAACACACTTATTCTAGTTGACAAAGTCATAATTCACATCCAACAGTGATTTAGAGTCAAAAGATTAAATGTTAAAATGTCATCATTAAAGACCATTTTGGGATCGTTCGACAGGTCCGGAGTCATCGTTTTTCATCCGAAAATTGATTTTTTGGACTGTACCAAAAATGATTCAAAATGTCAATTGGATCGTGCCTCATGTTGAATAACCACTTTTTAAACCCTCACAGTGACCAAAATTGCCATTTTTACAGAGTTTTGCTATCTCAAAAGCTTCCATTTTGACCCGTTTCAGGCACAGAAATGACTTTAAACACACTTATTTTAGTTGACAAAGTCATAATTCACATCCAACAGTCATTTAGAGTCAAAAGATTAAATGTTGAAATTTCATCCATATTGACCATTTTGGGATCGTTCGACAGGTCCGGAGTCATCGTTTTTCATCCGAAAATTGATTTTTTGGACTGTACCAAAAATGATTCAAAATGTCAATTGGATCGTGCCTCATGTTGAATAACCACTTTTTAAACCCTCACAGTGACCAAAATTGCCATTTTTACAGAGTTTTGCTTACTCAAAAGCTTCCATTTTGACCCGTTTCAGGCACAGAAATGACTTTAAACACACTTATTTTAGTTGACAAAGTCATAATTCACATCCAACAGTCATTTAGAGTCAAAAGATTAAATGTTGAAATTTCATCATCATAGACCATTTTGGGATCGTTCGACAGGTCCGGAGTCATCGTTTTTCATCCAAAAATTGATTTTTTGGACTGTACCAAAAATGATATTCAAAATGTCAATTGGATCGTGCCTCATGTTGAATAACCACTTTTTAAACCCTCACAGTGACCAAAATTGCCATTTTTACAGAGTTTTGCTTACTCAAAAGCTTCAATTTTGACCCGTTTCAGGCACAGAAATGACTTTAAACACACTTATTCTAGTTGACAAAGTCATAATTCACATCCAACAGTCATTTAGAGTCAAAAGATTAAATGTTGAAATTTCATCCATATTGACCATTTTGGGATCGTTCGACAGGTCCGGAGTCATCGTTTTTCATCCGAAAATTGATTTTTCGGACTGTACCAAAAATGATTCAAAATGTCAATTGGATCGTGCCTCATGTTGAATAACCACTTTTTGAACCCTCACAGTGACCAAAATTGCCATTTTTACAGAGTTTTGCTTACTCAAAAGCTTCCATTTTGACCCGTTCCAGGCACAGAAATGACTTTAAACACACTTATTCTAGTTGACAAAGTCATAATTCACATCCAACAGTCATTTAGAGTCAAAAGATTAAATGTTGAATTTTCATCCATATTGACCATTTTGGGATCGTTCGACAGGTCCGGAGTCATCGTTTTTCATCCGAAAATTGATTTTTTGGACTGTACCAAAAATGATTCAAAATTTCAATTGGATCGTGCCTCATGTTGAATAACGACTTTTTAAACCCTCACAGTGACCAAATTTGCCATTTTTACAGAGTTTTGCTTACTCAAAAGCTTCCATTTTGACCCGTTCCAGGCACAGAAATGACTTTAAACACACATATTCTAGTTGACAAAGTCATAATTCACATCCAACAGTCATTTAGAGTCAAAAGATTAAATGTTGAAATTTCATCCATATTGACCATTTTGGGATCGTTCGACAGGTCCGGAGTCATCGTTTTTCATCCGAAAATTGATTTTTCGGACTGTACCAAAAATGATTCAAAATGTCAATTGGATCGTGCCTCATGTTGAATAACCACTTTTTAAACCCTCACAGTGACCAAAATTGCCATTTTTAAAGAGTTTTGCTTACTCAAAAGCTTCCATTTTGACCTGTTCCAGGCACAGAAATGACTTTAAACACACGTATTCTAGTTGACAAAGTCATAATTCACATCCAACATTCATTTAGAGTCAAAAGATTAAATGTTGACATTTCATCCATATTGACCATTTTGGGATCGTTCGACAGGTCCGGAGTCATCGTTTTTCATCCGAAAATTGATTTTTCGGACTGTACCAAAAATGATTCAAAATGTCAATTGGATCGTGCCTCATGTTGAATAACCACTTTTTAAACCCTCATAGTGACCAAAATTGCCATTTTTACAGAGTTTTGCTATCTCAAAAGCTTCCATTTTGACCCGTTCTAGGCACAGAAATGACTTTAAACACACTTATTCTAGTTGACAAAGTCATAATTCACATCCAACAGTCATTTAGAGTCAAAAGATTAAATGTTGAAATTTCATCCATATTGACCATTTTGGGATCGTTCGACAGGTCCGGAGTCATCGTTTTTCATCCGAAAATTGATTTTTCGGACTGTACCAAAAATGATTCAAAATGTCAATTGGATCGTGCCTCATGTTGAATAACCACTTTTTAAACCCTCACAGTGACCAAAATTGCCATTTTTACAGAGTTTTGCTATCTCAAAAGCTTCCATTTTGACCCGTTCCAGGCACAGAAATGACTTTAAACACACTTATTCTAGTTGACAAAGTCATAATTCACATCCAACAGTCATTTAGAGTCAAAAGATTAAATGTTGAAATTTCATCCATATTGACCATTTTGGGATCGTTCGACAGGTCCGGAGTCATCGTTTTTCATCCGAAAATTGATTTTTCGGACTGTACCAAAAATGATTCAAAATGTCAATTGGATCGTGCCTCATGTTGAATAACCACTTTTTAAACCCTCACAGTGACCAAAATTGCCATTTTTACAGAGTTTTGCTATCTCAAAAGCTTCCATTTTGACCCGTTCCAGGCACAGAAATGACTTTAAACACACTTATTCTAGTTGACAAAGTCATAATTCACATCCAACAGTCATTTAGAGTCAAAAGATTAAATGTTGAAATTTCATCCATATTGACCATTTTGGGATCGTTCGACAGGTCCGGAGTCATTGTTTTTCATCCGAAAATTGATTTTTCGGACTGTACCAAAAATGATTCAAAATGTCAATTGGATCGTGCATCATGTTGAATAACCACTTTTTAAACCCTCACAGTGACCAAAATTGCCATTTTTACAGAGTTTTGCTTACTCAAAAGCTTCCATTTTGACCCGTTCCAGGCACAGAAATGACTTTAAACACACTTATTCTAGTTGACAAAGTCATATTTAACATCCAACAGTCATTTAGAGTCAAAAGATTAAATGTTGAAATTTCATCCATATTGACCATTTTGGGATCGTTCGACAGGTCCGGAGTCATCGTTTTTCATCCGAAAATTGATTTTTTGGACTGTACCAAAAATGATTCAAAATGCCAATTGGATCGTGCCTCATGTTTAATAACGACTTTTTAAACCCTCACAGTGACCAAAATTGCCATTTTTACAGAGATTTGCTTACTCAAAAGCTTCCATTTTGACCCGTTCCAGGCACAGAAATGACTTTAAACACACTTATTCTAGTTGACAAAGTCATATTTAACATCCAACAGTCATTTAGAGTCAAAAGATTAAATGTTGAAATTTCATCCATATTGACCATTTTGGGATCGTTCGACAGGTCCGGAGTCATCGTTTTTCATCCGAAAATTGATTTTTTGGACTGTACCAAAAATGATTCAAAATGTCAATTGGATCGTGCCTCATGTTGAATAACCACTTTTTCAACCCTCACAGTGACCAAAATTGCCATTTTTACAGAGTTTTGCTTACTCAAAAGCTTCGATTTTGACCCGTTCCAGGCACAGAAATGACTTTAAACACACTTATTCTAGTTGACAAAGTCATAATTCACATCCAACAGTCATTTAGAGTCAAAAGATTAAATGTTGAAATTTCATCCATATTGACCATTTTGGGATCGTTCGACAGATCCGGAGTCATCGTTTTTCATCCGAAAATTGATTTTTTGGACTCTACCAAAAATGATTCAAAATGTCAATTGGATCGTGCCTCATGTTGAATAACCACTTTTTAAACCCTCACAGTGACCAAAATTGCCATTTTTACAGAGTTTTGCTTACTCAAAACCTTCAATTTTGACCCGTTTCAGGCACAGAAATGACTTTAAACACACTTATTCTAGTTGACAAAGTCATAATTCACATCCAACAGTCATTTAGAGTCAAAAGATTAAATGTTGAAATTTCATCCATATTGACCATTTTGGGATCGTTCGACAGGTCCGGAGTCATCGTTTTTCATCCGAAAATTGATTTTTTGGACTGTACCAAAAATGATTCAAAATGTCAATTGGATCATGCCTCATGTTGAATAACCACTTTTTAAACCCTCACAGTGACCAAAATTGCCATTTTTACAGAGTTTTGCTTACTCAAAAGCTTCAATTTTGACCCGTTTCAGGCACAGAAATGACTTTAAACACACTTATTTTAGTTGACAAAGTCATAATTCACATCCAACAGTCATTTAGAGTCAAAAGATTAAATGTTGAAATTTCATCCATATTGACCATTTTGGGATCGTTCGACAGGTCCGGAGTCATCGTTTTTCATCCGAAAATTGATTTTTTGGACTGTACCAAAAATGATTCAAAATGTCAATTGGATCGTGCCTCATGTTGAATAACCACTTTTTAAACCCTCACAGTGACCAAAATTGCCATTTTTACAGAGTTTTGCTTACTCAAAAGCTTCAATTTTGACCCGTTTCAGGCACAGAAATGACTTTAAACACACTTATTCTAGTTGACAAAGTCATAATTCACATCCAACAGTCATTTAGAGTCAAAAGATTAAATGTTGAAATTTCATCCATATTGACCATTTTGGGATCGTTCGACAGGTCCGGAGTCATCGTTTTTCATCCGAAAATTGATTTTTCGGACTGTACCAAAAATGATTCAAAATGTCAATTTGATCGTGCCTCATGTTGAATAACCACTTTTTCAACCCTCACAGTGACCAAAATTGCCATTTTTACAGAGTTTTGCTTACTCAAAAGCTTCCATTTTGACCCGTTCCAGGCACAGAAATGACTTTAAACACACTTATTCTAGTTGACAAAGTCATAATTCACATCCAACAGTCATTTAGAGTCAAAAGATTAAATGTTGAAATTTCATCCATATTGACCATTTTGGGATCGTTCGACAGGTCCGGAGTCATCGTTTTTCATCCGAAAATTGATTTTTTGGACTGTACCAAAAATGATTCAAAATGTCAATTGGATCGTGCCTCATGTTGAATAACCACTTTTTAAACCCTCACAGTGACCAAAATTGCCATTTTTACAGAGTTTTGCTTACTCAAAAGCTTCAATTTTGACCCGTTTCAGGCACAGAAATGACTTTAAACACACTTATTTTAGTTGACAAAGTCATAATTCACATCCAACAGTCATTTAGAGTCAAAAGATTAAATGTTGAAATTTCATCCATATTGACCATTTTGGGATCGTTCGACAGGTCCGGAGTCATTGTTTTTCATCCGAAAATTGATTTTTTGGACTGTACCAAAAATGATTCAAAATGTCAATTGGATTGTGCCTCATGTTGAATAACCACTTTTTAAACCCTCACAGTGACCAAAATTGCCATTTTTACAGAGTTTTGCTTACTCAAAAGCTTCCATTTTGACCCGTTCCAGGCACAGAAATGACTTTAAACACACTTATTCTAGTTGACAAAGTCATAATTCACATCCAACAGTCATTTAGAGTCAAAAGATTAAATGTTGAAATTTCATCCATATTGACCATTTTGGGATCGTTCGACAGATCCGGAGTCATCGTTTTTCATCCGAAAATTGATTTTTTGGACTCTACCAAAAATGATTCAAAATGTCAATTGGATCGTGCCTCATGTTGAATAACCACTTTTTAAGCCCTCACAGTGACCAAAATTGCCATTTTTACAGAGTTTTGCTTACTCAAAAGCTTCCATTTTGACCCGTTTCAGGCACAGAAATGACTTTAAACACACTTATTTTAGTTGACAAAGTCATAATTCACATCCAACAGTCATTTAGAGTCAAAAGATTAAATGTTGAAATTTCATCCATATTGACCATTTTGGGATCGTTCGACAGGTCCGGAGTCATCGTTTTTCATCCGAAAATTGATTTTTTGGACTGTACCAAAAATGATTCAAAATGTCAATTGGATCGTGCCTCATGTTGAATAACCACTTTTTAAACCCTCACAGTGACCAAAATTGCCATTTTTACAGAGTTTTGCTTACTCAAAAGCTTCCATTTTGACCCGTTCCAGGCACAGAAATGACTTTAAACACACGTATTCTAGTTGACAAAGTCATAATTCACATCCAACAGTCATTTAGAGTCAAAAGATTAAATGTTGAAATTTCATCCATATTGACCATTTTGGGATCGTTCGACAGGTCCGGAGTCATCGTTTTTCATCCGAAAATTGATTTTTTGGACTGTACCAAAAATGATTCAAAATGTCAATTTGATCGTGCCTCATGTTGAATAACCACTTTTTCAACCCTCACAGTGACCAAAATTGCCATTTTTACAGAGTTTTGCTTACTCAAAAGCTTCCATTTTGACCCGTTCCAGGCACAGAAATGACTTTAAACACACTTATTCTAGTTGACAAAGTCATAATTCACATCCAACAGTCATTTAGAGTCAAAAGATTAAATGTTGAAATTTCATCCATATTGACCATTTTGGGATCGTTCAACAGGTCCGGAGTCATCGTTTTTCATCCGAAAATTGATTTTTTGGACTGTACCAAAAATGATTCAAAATGTCAATTGGATCGTGCCTCATGTTGAATAACCACTTTTTAAACCCTCACAGTGACCAAAATTGCCATTTTTACAGAGTTTTGCTTACTCAAAAGCTTCAATTTTGACCCGTTTCAGGCACAGAAATGACTTTAAACACACTTATTTTAGTTGACAAAGTCATAATTCACATCCAACAGTCATTTAGAGTCAAAAGATTAAATGTTGAAATTTCATCCATATTGACCATTTTGGGATCGTTCGACAGGTCCGGAGTCATCGTTTTTCATCCGAAAATTGATTTTTTGGACTGTACCAAAAATGATTCAAAATGTCAGTTGGATCGTGCCTCATGTTGAATAACCACTTTTTAAACCCTCACAGTGACCAAAATTGCCATTTTTACAGAGTTTTGCTTACTCAAAAGCTTCCATTTTGACCCGTTCCAGGCACAGAAATGACTTTAAACACACTTATTCTAGTTGACAAAGTCATAATTCACATCCAACAGTCATTTAGAGTCAAAAGATTAAATGTTGAAATTTCATCCATATTGACCATTTTGGGATCGTTCGACAGGTCCGGAGTCATCGTTTTTCATCCGAAAATTGATTTTTCGGACTGTACCAAAAATGATTCAAAATGTCAATTGGATCGTGCCTCATGTTTAATAACCACTTTTTAAACCCTCACAGTGACCAAAATTGCCATTTTTACAGAGTTTTGCTTACTCAAAAGCTTCAATTTTGACCCGTTTCAGGCACAGATATGACTTTAAACACACTTATTTTAGTTGACAAAGTCATAATTCACATCCAACAGTCATTTAGAGTCAAAAGATTAAATGTTGAAATTTCATCCATATTGACCATTTTGGGATCGTTCGACAGGTCCGGAGTCATCGTTTTTCATCCGAAAATTTGTTTTTTGGACTGTACCAAAAATTATTCAAAATGTCAATTGGATTGTGCCTCATGTTGAATAACCACTTTTTAAACCCTCACAGTGACCAAAATTGCCATTTTTACAGAGTTTTGCTTACTCAAAAGCTTCCATTTTGACCCGTTCCAGGCACAGAAATGACTTTAAACACACTTATTCTAGTTGACAAAGTCATAATTCACATCCAACAGTCATTTAGAGTCAAAAGATTAAATGTTGAAATTTCATCCATATTGACCATTTTGGGATCGTTCGACAGGTCCGGAGTCATTGTTTTTCATCCGAAAATTGATTTTTCGGACTGTACCAAAAATGATTCAAAATGTCAATTGGATCGTGCATCATGTTGAATAACCACTTTTTAAACCCTCACAGTGACCAAAATTGCCATTTTTACAGAGTTTTGCTTACTCAAAAGCTTCCATTTTGACCCGTTCCAGGCACAGAAATGACTTTAAACACACTTATTCTAGTTGACAAAGTCATATTTAACATCCAACAGTCATTTAGAGTCAAAAGATTAAATGTTGAAATTTCATCCATATTGACCATTTTGGGATCGTTCGACAGGTCCGGAGTCATCGTTTTTCATCCGAAAATTGATTTTTTGGACTGTACCAAAAATGATTCAAAATGCCAATTGGATCGTGCCTCATGTTTAATAACGACTTTTTAAACCCTCACAGTGACCAAAATTGCCATTTTTACAGAGATTTGCTTACTCAAAAGCTTCCATTTTGACCCGTTCCAGGCACAGAAATGACTTTAAACACACTTATTCTAGTTGACAAAGTCATATTTAACATCCAACAGTCATTTAGAGTCAAAAGATTAAATGTTGAAATTTCATCCATATTGACCATTTTGGGATCGTTCGACAGGTCCGGAGTCATCGTTTTTCATCCGAAAATTGATTTTTTGGACTGTACCAAAAATGATTCAAAATGTCAATTGGATCGTGCCTCATGTTGAATAACCACTTTTTCAACCCTCACAGTGACCAAAATTGCCATTTTTACAGAGTTTTGCTTACTCAAAAGCTTCGATTTTGACCCGTTCCAGGCACAGAAATGACTTTAAACACACTTATTCTAGTTGACAAAGTCATAATTCACATCCAACAGTCATTTAGAGTCAAAAGATTAAATGTTGAAATTTCATCCATATTGACCATTTTGGGATCGTTCGACAGATCCGGAGTCATCGTTTTTCATCCGAAAATTGATTTTTTGGACTCTACCAAAAATGATTCAAAATGTCAATTGGATCGTGCCTCATGTTGAATAACCACTTTTTAAACCCTCACAGTGACCAAAATTGCCATTTTTACAGAGTTTTGCTTACTCAAAACCTTCAATTTTGACCCGTTTCAGGCACAGAAATGACTTTAAACACACTTATTCTAGTTGACAAAGTCATAATTCATATCCAACAGTCATTTAGAGTCAAAAGATTAAATGTTGAAATTTCATCCATATTGACCATTTTGGGATCGTTCGACAGGTCCGGAGTCATCGTTTTTCATCCGAAAATTGATTTTTTGGACTGTACCAAAAATGATTCAAAATGTCAATTGGATCATGCCTCATGTTGAATAACCACTTTTTAAACCCTCACAGTGACCAAAATTGCCATTTTTACAGAGTTTTGCTTACTCAAAAGCTTCAATTTTGACCCGTTTCAGGCACAGAAATGACTTTAAACACACTTATTTTAGTTGACAAAGTCATAATTCACATCCAACAGTCATTTAGAGTCAAAAGATTAAATGTTGAAATTTCATCCATATTGACCATTTTGGGATCGTTCGACAGGTCCGGAGTCATCGTTTTTCATCCGAAAATTGATTTTTTGGACTGTACCAAAAATGATTCAAAATGTCAATTGGATCGTGCCTCATGTTGAATAACCACTTTTTAAACCCTCACAGTGACCAAAATTGCCATTTTTACAGAGTTTTGCTTACTCAAAAGCTTCAATTTTGACCCGTTTCAGGCACAGAAATGACTTTAAACACACTTATTCTAGTTGACAAAGTCATAATTCACATCCAACAGTCATTTAGAGTCAAAAGATTAAATGTTGAAATTTCATCCATATTGACCATTTTGGGATCGTTCGACAGGTCCGGAGTCATCGTTTTTCATCCGAAAATTGATTTTTCGGACTGTACCAAAAATGATTCAAAATGTCAATTTGATCGTGCCTCATGTTGAATAACCACTTTTTCAACCCTCACAGTGACCAAAATTGCCATTTTTACAGAGTTTTGCTTACTCAAAAGCTTCCATTTTGACCCGTTCCAGGCACAGAAATGACTTTAAACACACTTATTCTAGTTGACAAAGTCATAATTCACATCCAACAGTCATTTAGAGTCAAAAGATTAAATGTTGAAATTTCATCCATATTGACCATTTTGGGATCGTTCGACAGGTCCGGAGTCATCGTTTTTCATCCGAAAATTGATTTTTTGGACTGTACCAAAAATGATTCAAAATGTCAATTGGATCGTGCCTCATGTTGAATAACCACTTTTTAAACCCTCACAGTGACCAAAATTGCCATTTTTACAGAGTTTTGCTTACTCAAAAGCTTCAATTTTGACCCGTTTCAGGCACAGAAATGACTTTAAACACACTTATTTTAGTTGACAAAGTCATAATTCACATCCAACAGTCATTTAGAGTCAAAAGATTAAATGTTGAAATTTCATCCATATTGACCATTTTGGGATCGTTCGACAGGTCCGGAGTCATTGTTTTTCATCCGAAAATTGATTTTTTGGACTGTACCAAAAATGATTCAAAATGTCAATTGGATTGTGCCTCATGTTGAATAACCACTTTTTAAACCCTCACAGTGACCAAAATTGCCATTTTTACAGAGTTTTGCTTACTCAAAAGCTTCCATTTTGACCCGTTCCAGGCACAGAAATGACTTTAAACACACTTATTCTAGTTGACAAAGTCATAATTCACATCCAACAGTCATTTAGAGTCAAAAGATTAAATGTTGAAATTTCATCCATATTGACCATTTTGGGATCGTTCGACAGGTCCGGAGTCATCGTTTTTCATCCGAAAATTGATTTTTTGGACTGTACCAAAAATGATTCAAAATGTCAATTGGATCGTGCCTCATGTTGAATAACCACTTTTTCAACCCTCACAGTGACCAAAATTGCCATTTTTACAGAGTTTTGCTTACTCAAAAGCTTCGATTTTGACCCGTTCCAGGCACAGAAATGACTTTAAACACACTTGTTCTAGTTGACAAAGTCATAATTCACATCCAACAGTCATTTAGAGTCAAAAGATTAAATGTTGAAATTTCATCCATATTGACCATTTTGGGATCGTTCGACAGATCCGGAGTCATCGTTTTTCATCCGAAAATTGATTTTTTGGACTCTACCAAAAATGATTCAAAATGTCAATTGGATCGTGCCTCATGTTGAATAACCACTTTTTAAGCCCTCACAGTGACCAAAATTGCCATTTTTACAGAGTTTTGCTTACTCAAAAGCTTCCATTTTGACCCGTTTCAGGCACAGAAATGACTTTAAACACACTTATTTTAGTTGACAAAGTCATAATTCACATCCAACAGTCATTTAGAGTCAAAAGATTAAATGTTGAAATTTCATCCATATTGACCATTTTGGGATCGTTCGACAGGTCCGGAGTCATCGTTTTTCATCCGAAAATTGATTTTTTGGACTGTACCAAAAATGATTCAAAATGTCAATTGGATCGTGCCTCATGTTGAATAACCACTTTTTAAACCCTCACAGTGACCAAAATTGCCATTTTTACAGAGTTTTGCTTACTCAAAAGCTTCCATTTTGACCCGTTCCAGGCACAGAAATGACTTTAAACACACGTATTCTAGTTGACAAAGTCATAATTCACATCCAACAGTCATTTAGAGTCAAAAGATTAAATGTTGAAATTTCATCCATATTGACCATTTTGGGATCGTTCGACAGGTCCGGAGTCATCGTTTTTCATCCGAAAATTGATTTTTTGGACTGTACCAAAAATGATTCAAAATGTCAATTTGATCGTGCCTCATGTTGAATAACCACTTTTTCAACCCTCACAGTGACCAAAATTGCCATTTTTACAGAGTTTTGCTTACTCAAAAGCTTCCATTTTGACCCGTTCCAGGCACAGAAATGACTTTAAACACACTTATTCTAGTTGACAAAGTCATAATTCACATCCAACAGTCATTTAGAGTCAAAAGATTAAATGTTGAAATTTCATCCATATTGACCATTTTGGGATCGTTCAACAGGTCCGGAGTCATCGTTTTTCATCCGAAAATTGATTTTTTGGACTGTACCAAAAATGATTCAAAATGTCAATTGGATCGTGCCTCATGTTGAATAACCACTTTTTAAACCCTCACAGTGACCAAAATTGCCATTTTTACAGAGTTTTGCTTACTCAAAAGCTTCAATTTTGACCCGTTTCAGGCACAGAAATGACTTTAAACACACTTATTTTAGTTGACAAAGTCATAATTCACATCCAACAGTCATTTAGAGTCAAAAGATTAAATGTTGAAATTTCATCCATATTGACCATTTTGGGATCGTTCGACAGGTCCGGAGTCATCGTTTTTCATCCGAAAATTGATTTTTTGGACTGTACCAAAAATGATTCAAAATGTCAGTTGGATCGTGCCTCATGTTGAATAACCACTTTTTAAACCCTCACAGTGACCAAAATTGCCATTTTTACAGAGTTTTGCTTACTCAAAAGCTTCCATTTTGACCCGTTCCAGGCACAGAAATGACTTTAAACACACTTATTCTAGTTGACAAAGTCATAATTCACATCCAACAGTCATTTAGAGTCAAAAGATTAAATGTTGAAATTTCATCCATATTGACCATTTTGGGATCGTTCGACAGGTCCGGAGTCATCGTTTTTCATCCGAAAATTGATTTTTCGGACTGTACCAAAAATGATTCAAAATGTCAATTGGATCGTGCCTCATGTTTAATAACCACTTTTTAAACCCTCACAGTGACCAAAATTGCCATTTTTACAGAGTTTTGCTTACTCAAAAGCTTCAATTTTGACCCGTTTCAGGCACAGATATGACTTTAAACACACTTATTTTAGTTGACAAAGTCATAATTCACATCCAACAGTCATTTAGAGTCAAAAGATTAAATGTTGAAATTTCATCCATATTGACCATTTTGGGATCGTTCGACAGGTCCGGAGTCATCGTTTTTCATCCGAAAATTGATTTTTTGGACTGTACCAAAAATTATTCAAAATGTCAATTGGATTGTGCCTCATGTTGAATAACCACTTTTTAAACCCTCACAGTGACCAAAATTGCCATTTTTACAGAGTTTTGCTTACTCAAAAGCTTCCATTTTGACCCGTTCCAGGCACAGAAATGACTTTAAACACACTTATTCTAGTTGACAAAGTCATAATTCACATCCAACAGTCATTTAGAGTCAAAAGATTAAATGTTGAAATTTCATCCATATTAACCATTTTGGGATCGTTCGACAGGTCCGGAGTCATCGTTTTTCATCCGAAAATTGATTTTTTGGACTGTACCAAAAATGATTCAAAATGTCAATTGGATCGTGCCTCATGTTGAATAACCACTTTTTCAACCCTCACAGTGACCAAAATTGCCATTTTTACAGAGTTTTGCTTACTCAAAAGCTTCGATTTTGACCCGTTCCAGGCACAGAAATGACTTTAAACACACTTATTCTAGTTGACAAAGTCATAATTCACATCCAACAGTCATTTAGAGTCAAAAGATTAAATGTTGAAATTTCATCCATATTGACCATTTTGGGATCGTTCGACAGGTCCGGAGTCATCGTTTTTCGTCCGAAAATTGATTTTTTGGACTGTACCAAAAATGATTCAAAATGTCAATTGGATCGTGCCTCATGTTGAATAACCACTTTTTAAACCCTCACAGTGACCAAAATTGCCATTTTTACAGAGTTTTGCTTACTCAAAAGCTTCAATTTTGACCCGTTTCAGGCACAGAAATGACTTTAAACACACTTATTTTAGTTGACAAAGTCATAATTCACATCCAACAGTCATTTAGAGTCAAAAGATTAAATGTTGAAATTTCATCCATATTGACCATTTTGGGATCGTTCGACAGGTCCGGAGTCATCGTTTTTCATCCGAAAATTGATTTTTTGGACTGTACCAAAAATGATTCAAAATGTCAATTGGATCGTGCCTCATGTTGAATAACCACTTTTTAAACCCTCACAGTGACCAAAATTGCCATTTTTACAGAGTTTTGCTTACTCAAAAGCTTCCATTTTGACCCGTTCCAGGCACAGAAATGACTTTAAACACACTTATTCTAGTTGACAAAGTCATAATTCACATCCAACAGTCATTTAGAGTCAAAAGATTAAATGTTGAAATTTCATCCATATTGACCATTTTGGGATCGTTCGACAGGTCCGGAGTCATCGTTTTTCATCCGAAAATTGATTTTTTGGACTGTACCAAAAATTATTCAAAATGTCAATTGGATCGTGCCTCATGTTGAATAACCACTTTTTAAACCCTCACAGTGACCAAAATTGCCATTTTTACAGAGTTTTGCTTACTCAAAAGCTTCCATTTTGACCCGTTCCAGGCACAGAAATGACTTTAAACACACTTATTCTAGTTGACAAAGTCATAATTCACATCCAACAGTCATTTAGAGTCAAAAGATTAAATGTTGAAATTTCATCCATATTGACCATTTTGGGATCGTTCGACAGGTCCGGAGTCATCGTTTTTCTTCCGAAAATTGATTTTTTGGACTGTACCAAAAATTATTCAAAATGTCAATTGGATCGTGCCTCATGTTGAATAACCACTTTTTAAACCCTCACAGTGACCAAAATTGCCATTTTTACAGAGTTTTGCTTACTCAAAAGCTTCCATTTTGACCCGTTACAGGCACAGAAATGACTTTAAACACACTTATTCTAGTTGACAAAGTCATAATTCACATCCAACAGTCATTTAGAGTCAAAAGATTAAATGTTAAAATTTCATCCATATTAACCATTTTGGGATCGTTCGACAGGTCCGGAGTCATCGTTTTTCATCCGAAAATTGATTTTTTGGACTGTACCAAAAATAATTCAAAATGTCAATTGGATCGTGCCTCATGTTGAATAACCACTTTTTCAACCCTCACAGTGACCACAATTGCCATTTTTACAGAGTTTTGCTTACTCAAAAGCTTCGATTTTGACCCGTTCCAGGCACAGAAATGACTTTAAACACACTTATTCTAGTTGACAAAGTCATAATTCACATCCAACAGTCATTTAGAGTCAAAAGATTAAATGTTGAAATTTCATCCATATTGACCATTTTGGGATCGTTCGACAGGTCCGGAGTCATCGTTTTTCGTCCGAAAATTGATTTTTTGGACTGTACCAAAAATGATTCAAAATGTCAATTGGATCGTGCCTCATGTTGAATAACCACTTTTTAAACCCTCACAGTGACCAAAATTGCCATTTTTACAGAGTTTTGCTTACTCAAAAGCTTCAATTTTGACCCGTTTCAGGCACAGAAATGACTTTAAACACACTTATTTTAGTTAACAAAGTCATAATTCACATCCAACAGTCATTTAGAGTCAAAAGATTAAATGTTGAAATTTCATCCATATTGACCATTTTGGGATCGTTCGACAGGTCCGGAGTCATCGTTTTTCATCCGAAAATTGATTTTTTGGACTGTACCCAAAATGATTCAAAATGTCAATTGGATCGTGCCTCATGTTGAATAACCACTTTTTCAACCCTCACAGTGACCAAAATTGCCATTTTTACAGAGTTTTGCTTACTCAAAAGCTTCGATTTTGACCCGTTCCAGGCACAGAAATGACTTTAAACACACTTATTCTAGTTGACAAAGTCATAATTCACATCCAACAGTCATTTAGAGTCAAAAGATTAAATGTTGAAATTTCATCCATATTGACCATTTTGGGATCGTTCGACAGGTCCGGAGTCATCGTTTTTCGTCCGAAAATTGATTTTTTGGACTGTACCAAAAATGATTCAAAATGTCAATTGGATCGTGCCTCATGTTGAATAACCACTTTTTAAACCCTCACAGTGACCAAAATTGCCATTTTTACAGAGTTTTGCTTACTCAAAAGCTTCAATTTTGACCCGTTTCAGGCACAGAAATGACTTTAAACACACTTATTTTAGTTGACAAAGTCATAATTCACATCCAACAGTCATTTAGAGTCAAAAGATTAAATGTTGAAATTTCATCCATATTGACCATTTTGGGATCGTTCGACAGGTCCGGAGTCATCGTTTTTCATCCGAAAATTGATTTTTTGGACTGTACCAAAAATGATTCAAAATGTCAATTGGATTGTGCCTCATGTTGAATAACCACTTTTTAAACCCTCACAGTGACCAAAATTGCCATTTTTACAGAGTTTTGCTTACTCAAAAGCTTCCATTTTGACCCGTTCCAGGCACAGAAATGACTTTAAACACACTTATTCTAGTTGACAAAGTCATAATTCACATCCAACAGTCATTTAGAGTCAAAAGATTAAATGTTGAAATTTCATCCATATTGACCATTTTGGGATCGTTCGACAGGTCCGGAGTCATCGTTTTTCATCCGAAAATTGATTTTTTGGACTGTACCAAAAATTATTCAAAATGTCAATTGGATCGTGCCTCATGTTGAATAACCACTTTTTAAACCCTCACAGTGACCAAAATTGCCATTTTTACAGAGTTTTGCTTACTCAAAAGCTTCCATTTTGACCCGTTCCAGGCACAGAAATGACTTTAAACACACTTATTCTAGTTGACAAAGTCATAATTCACATCCAACAGTCATTTAGAGTCAAAAGATTAAATGTTGAAATTTCATCCATATTGACCATTTTGGGATCGTTCGACAGGTCCGGAGTCATCGTATTTCATCCGAAAATTGATTTTTCGGACTGTACCAAAAATGATTCAAAATGTCAATTGGATCGTGCCTCATGTTGAATAACCACTTTTTCAACCCTCACAGTGACAAAAATTGCCATTTTTACAGAGTTTTGCTTACTTAAAAGCTTCAATTTTGACCCGTTTCAGGCACGGAAAGGACTTTAAACACACTTATTCTAGTTGACAAAGTCATAATTCACATCCAACAGTCATTTAGAGTCAAAAGATTAATGTTGAAATTTCATCCATATTGACCATTTTGGGATCGTTCGACAGGTCCGGAGTCATCGTTTTTCATCCGAAAATTGATTTTTTGTACTGTACCAAAAATGATTCAAAATGTCAATTGGATCGTGCCTCGTGTTGAATAACCACTTTTTAAACCCTCACAGTGACCAAAATTGCCATTTTTACAGAGTTTTGCTTACTCAAAAGCTTCCATTTTGACCCGTTCCAGGCACAGAAATGACTTTAAACACACTTATTCTAGTTGACAAAGTCATAATTCACATCCAACAGTCATTTAGAGTCAAAAGATTAAATGTTGAAATTTCATCCATATTGACCATTTTGGGATCGTTCGACAGGTCCGGAGTCATCGTTTTTCATCCGAAAATTGATTTTTTGTACTGTACCAAAAATGATTCAAAATGTCAATTGGATCGTGCCTCATGTTGAATAACCACTTTTTAAACCCTCACAGTGACCAAAATTGCCATTTTTACAGAGTTTTGGTTACTCAAAAGCTTCCATTTTGACTCGTTCCAGGCACAGAAATGACTTTAAACACACTTATTTTAGTTGACAAAGTCATAATTCACATCCAACAGTCATTTAGAGTCAAAAGATTAAATGTTGAAATTTCATCCATATTGACCATTTTGGGATCGTTCGACAGGTCCGGAGTCATCGTTTTTCATCCGAAAATTGATTTTTTGGACTGTACCAAAAATGATTCAAAATGTCAATTGGATCGTGCCTCATGTTGAATAACCACTTTTTAAACCCTCACAGTGACCAAAATTGCCATTTTTACAGAGTTTTGCTTACTCAAAAGCTTCAATTTTGACCCGTTTCAGGCACAGAAATGACTTTAAACACACTTATTTTAGTTGACAAAGTCATAATTCACATCCAACAGTCATTTAGAGTCAAAAGATTAAATGTTGAAATTTCATCCATATTGACCATTTTGGGATCGTTCGACAGGTCCGGAGTCATCGTTTTTCATCCGAAAATTGATTTTTTGGACTGTACCAAAAATGATTCAAAATGTCAATTGGATCATGCCTCATGTTGAATAACCACTTTTTAAACCCTCACAGTGACCAAAATTGCCATTTTTACAGAGTTTTGCTTACTCAAAAGCTTCAATTTTGACCCGTTTCAGGCACAGAAATGACTTTAAACACACTTATTCTAGTTGACAAAGTCATAATTCACATCCAACAGTCATTTAGAGTCAAAAGATTAAATGTTGAAATTTCATCCATATTGACCATTTTGGGATCGTTCGACAGGTCCGGAGTCATCGTTTTTCATCCGAAAATTGATTTTTCGGACTGTACCAAAAATGATTCAAAATGTCAATTGGATCGTGCCTCATGTTGAATAACCACTTTTTAAACCCTCACAGTGACCAAAATTGCCATTTTTACAGAGTTTTGCTTACTCAAAAGCTTCCATTTTGACCCGTTCCAGGCACAGAAATGACTTTAAACACACTTATTCTAGTTGACAAAGTCATAATTCACATCCAACAGTCATTTAGAGTCAAAAGATTAAATGTTGAAATTTCATCCATATTGACCATTTTGGGATCGTTCGACAGGTCCGGAGTCATCGTTTTTCATCCGAAAATTGATTTTTTGTACTGTACCAAAAATGATTCAAAATGTCAATTGGATCGTGCCTCATGTTGAATAACCACTTTTTAAACCCTCACAGTGACCAAAATTGCCATTTTTACAGAGTTTTGCTTACTCAAAAGCTTCCATTTTGACCCGTTCCAGGCACAGAAATGACTTTAAACACACTTATTCTAGTTGACAAAGTCATAATTCACATCCAACAGTCATTTAGAGTCAAAAGATTAAACGTTGAAATTTCATCCATATTGACCATTTTGGGATCGTTCGACAGGTCCGGAGTCATCGTTTTTCATCCGAAAATTGATTTTTTGTACTGTACCAAAAATGATTCAAAATGTCAATTGGATCGTGCCTCATGTTGAATAACCACTTTTTAAACCCTCACAGTGACCAAAATTGCCATTTTTACAGAGTTTTGCTTACTCAAAAGCTTCAATTTTGACCCGTTCCAGGCACAGAAATGACTTTAAACACACTTATTCTAGTTGACAAAGTCATAATTCACATCCAACAGTCATTTAGAGTCAAAAGATTAAATGTTGAAATTTCATCCATATTGACCATTTTGGGATCGTTCGACAGGTCCGGAGTCATCGTTTTTCATCCGAAAATTGATTTTTTGGACTGTACCAAAAATGATTCAAAATGTCAATTGGATCGTGCCTCATGTTGAATAACCACTTTTTAAACCCTCACAGTGACCAAAATTGCCATTTTTACAGAGTTTTGCTTACTCAAAAGCTTCCATTTTGACCCGTTCCAGGCACAGAAATGACTTTAAACACACGTATTCTAGTTGACAAAGTCATAATTCACATCCAACAGTCATTTAGAGTCAAAAGATTAAATGTTGAAATTTCATCCATATTGACCATTTTGGGATCGTTCGACAGGTCCGGAGTCATCGTTTTTCATCCGAAAATTGATTTTTTGGACTGTACCAAAAATGATTCAAAATGTCAATTTGATCGTGCCTCATGTTGAATAACCACTTTTTCAACCCTCACAGTGACCAAAATTGCCATTTTTACAGAGTTTTGCTTACTCAAAAGCTTCCATTTTGACCCGTTCCAGGCACAGAAATGACTTTAAACACACTTATTCTAGTTGACAAAGTCATAATTCACATCCAACAGTCATTTAGAGTCAAAAGATTAAATGTTGAAATTTCATCCATATTGACCATTTTGGGATCGTTCAACAGGTCCGGAGTCATCGTTTTTCATCCGAAAATTGATTTTTTGGACTGTACCAAAAATGATTCAAAATGTCAATTGGATCGTGCCTCATGTTGAATAACCACTTTTTAAACCCTCACAGTGACCAAAATTGCCATTTTTACAGAGTTTTGCTTACTCAAAAGCTTCAATTTTGACCCGTTTCAGGCACAGAAATGACTTTAAACACACTTATTTTAGTTGACAAAGTCATAATTCACATCCAACAGTCATTTAGAGTCAAAAGATTAAATGTTGAAATTTCATCCATATTGACCATTTTGGGATCGTTCGACAGGTCCGGAGTCATCGTTTTTCATCCGAAAATTGATTTTTTGGACTGTACCAAAAATGATTCAAAATGTCAGTTGGATCGTGCCTCATGTTGAATAACCACTTTTTAAACCCTCACAGTGACCAAAATTGCCATTTTTACAGAGTTTTGCTTACTCAAAAGCTTCCATTTTGACCCGTTCCAGGCACAGAAATGACTTTAAACACACTTATTCTAGTTGACAAAGTCATAATTCACATCCAACAGTCATTTAGAGTCAAAAGATTAAATGTTGAAATTTCATCCATATTGACCATTTTGGGATCGTTCGACAGGTCCGGAGTCATCGTTTTTCATCCGAAAATTGATTTTTCGGACTGTACCAAAAATGATTCAAAATGTCAATTGGATCGTGCCTCATGTTTAATAACCACTTTTTAAACCCTCACAGTGACCAAAATTGCCATTTTTACAGAGTTTTGCTTACTCAAAAGCTTCAATTTTGACCCGTTTCAGGCACAGATATGACTTTAAACACACTTATTTTAGTTGACAAAGTCATAATTCACATCCAACAGTCATTTAGAGTCAAAAGATTAAATGTTGAAATTTCATCCATATTGACCATTTTGGGATCGTTCGACAGGTCCGGAGTCATCGTTTTTCATCCGAAAATTTGTTTTTTGGACTGTACCAAAAATTATTCAAAATGTCAATTGGATTGTGCCTCATGTTGAATAACCACTTTTTAAACCCTCACAGTGACCAAAATTGCCATTTTTACAGAGTTTTGCTTACTCAAAAGCTTCCATTTTGACCCGTTCCAGGCACAGAAATGACTTTAAACACACTTATTCTAGTTGACAAAGTCATAATTCACATCCAACAGTCATTTAGAGTCAAAAGATTAAATGTTGAAATTTCATCCATATTGACCATTTTGGGATCGTTCGACAGGTCCGGAGTCATTGTTTTTCATCCGAAAATTGATTTTTCGGACTGTACCAAAAATGATTCAAAATGTCAATTGGATCGTGCATCATGTTGAATAACCACTTTTTAAACCCTCACAGTGACCAAAATTGCCATTTTTACAGAGTTTTGCTTACTCAAAAGCTTCCATTTTGACCCGTTCCAGGCACAGAAATGACTTTAAACACACTTATTCTAGTTGACAAAGTCATATTTAACATCCAACAGTCATTTAGAGTCAAAAGATTAAATGTTGAAATTTCATCCATATTGACCATTTTGGGATCGTTCGACAGGTCCGGAGTCATCGTTTTTCATCCGAAAATTGATTTTTTGGACTGTACCAAAAATGATTCAAAATGCCAATTGGATCGTGCCTCATGTTTAATAACGACTTTTTAAACCCTCACAGTGACCAAAATTGCCATTTTTACAGAGATTTGCTTACTCAAAAGCTTCCATTTTGACCCGTTCCAGGCACAGAAATGACTTTAAACACACTTATTCTAGTTGACAAAGTCATATTTAACATCCAACAGTCATTTAGAGTCAAAAGATTAAATGTTGAAATTTCATCCATATTGACCATTTTGGGATCGTTCGACAGGTCCGGAGTCATCGTTTTTCATCCGAAAATTGATTTTTTGGACTGTACCAAAAATGATTCAAAATGTCAATTGGATCGTGCCTCATGTTGAATAACCACTTTTTCAACCCTCACAGTGACCAAAATTGCCATTTTTACAGAGTTTTGCTTACTCAAAAGCTTCGATTTTGACCCGTTCCAGGCACAGAAATGACTTTAAACACACTTATTCTAGTTGACAAAGTCATAATTCACATCCAACAGTCATTTAGAGTCAAAAGATTAAATGTTGAAATTTCATCCATATTGACCATTTTGGGATCGTTCGACAGATCCGGAGTCATCGTTTTTCATCCGAAAATTGATTTTTTGGACTCTACCAAAAATGATTCAAAATGTCAATTGGATCGTGCCTCATGTTGAATAACCACTTTTTAAACCCTCACAGTGACCAAAATTGCCATTTTTACAGAGTTTTGCTTACTCAAAACCTTCAATTTTGACCCGTTTCAGGCACAGAAATGACTTTAAACACACTTATTCTAGTTGACAAAGTCATAATTCATATCCAACAGTCATTTAGAGTCAAAAGATTAAATGTTGAAATTTCATCCATATTGACCATTTTGGGATCGTTCGACAGGTCCGGAGTCATCGTTTTTCATCCGAAAATTGATTTTTTGGACTGTACCAAAAATGATTCAAAATGTCAATTGGATCATGCCTCATGTTGAATAACCACTTTTTAAACCCTCACAGTGACCAAAATTGCCATTTTTACAGAGTTTTGCTTACTCAAAAGCTTCAATTTTGACCCGTTTCAGGCACAGAAATGACTTTAAACACACTTATTTTAGTTGACAAAGTCATAATTCACATCCAACAGTCATTTAGAGTCAAAAGATTAAATGTTGAAATTTCATCCATATTGACCATTTTGGGATCGTTCGACAGGTCCGGAGTCATCGTTTTTCATCCGAAAATTGATTTTTTGGACTGTACCAAAAATGATTCAAAATGTCAATTGGATCGTGCCTCATGTTGAATAACCACTTTTTAAACCCTCACAGTGACCAAAATTGCCATTTTTACAGAGTTTTGCTTACTCAAAAGCTTCAATTTTGACCCGTTTCAGGCACAGAAATGACTTTAAACACACTTATTCTAGTTGACAAAGTCATAATTCACATCCAACAGTCATTTAGAGTCAAAAGATTAAATGTTGAAATTTCATCCATATTGACCATTTTGGGATCGTTCGACAGGTCCGGAGTCATCGTTTTTCATCCGAAAATTGATTTTTCGGACTGTACCAAAAATGATTCAAAATGTCAATTTGATCGTGCCTCATGTTGAATAACCACTTTTTCAACCCTCACAGTGACCAAAATTGCCATTTTTACAGAGTTTTGCTTACTCAAAAGCTTCCATTTTGACCCGTTCCAGGCACAGAAATGACTTTAAACACACTTATTCTAGTTGACAAAGTCATAATTCACATCCAACAGTCATTTAGAGTCAAAAGATTAAATGTTGAAATTTCATCCATATTGACCATTTTGGGATCGTTCGACAGGTCCGGAGTCATCGTTTTTCATCCGAAAATTGATTTTTTGGACTGTACCAAAAATGATTCAAAATGTCAATTGGATCGTGCCTCATGTTGAATAACCACTTTTTAAACCCTCACAGTGACCAAAATTGCCATTTTTACAGAGTTTTGCTTACTCAAAAGCTTCAATTTTGACCCGTTTCAGGCACAGAAATGACTTTAAACACACTTATTTTAGTTGACAAAGTCATAATTCACATCCAACAGTCATTTAGAGTCAAAAGATTAAATGTTGAAATTTCATCCATATTGACCATTTTGGGATCGTTCGACAGGTCCGGAGTCATTGTTTTTCATCCGAAAATTGATTTTTTGGACTGTACCAAAAATGATTCAAAATGTCAATTGGATTGTGCCTCATGTTGAATAACCACTTTTTAAACCCTCACAGTGACCAAAATTGCCATTTTTACAGAGTTTTGCTTACTCAAAAGCTTCCATTTTGACCCGTTCCAGGCACAGAAATGACTTTAAACACACTTATTCTAGTTGACAAAGTCATAATTCACATCCAACAGTCATTTAGAGTCAAAAGATTAAATGTTGAAATTTCATCCATATTGACCATTTTGGGATCGTTCGACAGGTCCGGAGTCATCGTTTTTCATCCGAAAATTGATTTTTTGGACTGTACCAAAAATGATTCAAAATGTCAATTGGATCGTGCCTCATGTTGAATAACCACTTTTTCAACCCTCACAGTGACCAAAATTGCCATTTTTACAGAGTTTTGCTTACTCAAAAGCTTCGATTTTGACCCGTTCCAGGCACAGAAATGACTTTAAACACACTTGTTCTAGTTGACAAAGTCATAATTCACATCCAACAGTCATTTAGAGTCAAAAGATTAAATGTTGAAATTTCATCCATATTGACCATTTTGGGATCGTTCGACAGATCCGGAGTCATCGTTTTTCATCCGAAAATTGATTTTTTGGACTCTACCAAAAATGATTCAAAATGTCAATTGGATCGTGCCTCATGTTGAATAACCACTTTTTAAGCCCTCACAGTGACCAAAAATTGCCATTTTTTACAGAGTTTTGCTTACTCAAAAAGCTTCCATTTTGACCCGGTTCAGGCACAAGAAAGACTTTAAACACACTTATTTTAGTTGACAAAGTAATAATTCAACATCAAACAGTCATTTAGAGTCAAAAGATTAATGAAATTTCATCCATATTGACCATTTTGGGATCGTTCGACAGGTCCGGAGTCATCGTTTTTCATCCGAAAATTGATTTTTTGGACTGTACCAAAAATGATTCAAAATGTCAATTGGATCGTGCCTCATGTTGAATAACCACTTTTTAAACCCTCACAGTGACCAAAATTGCCATTTTTACAGAGTTTTGCTTACTCAAAAGCTTCCATTTTGACCCGTTCCAGGCACAGAAATGACTTTAAACACACGTATTCTAGTTGACAAAGTCATAATTCACATCCAACAGTCATTTAGAGTCAAAAGATTAAATGTTGAAATTTCATCCATATTGACCATTTTGGGATCGTTCGACAGGTCCGGAGTCATCGTTTTTCATCCGAAAATTGATTTTTTGGACTGTACCAAAAATGATTCAAAATGTCAATTTGATCGTGCCTCATGTTGAATAACCACTTTTTCAACCCTCACAGTGACCAAAATTGCCATTTTTACAGAGTTTTGCTTACTCAAAAGCTTCCATTTTGACCCGTTCCAGGCACAGAAATGACTTTAAACACACTTATTCTAGTTGACAAAGTCATAATTCACATCCAACAGTCATTTAGAGTCAAAAGATTAAATGTTGAAATTTCATCCATATTGACCATTTTGGGATCGTTCAACAGGTCCGGAGTCATCGTTTTTCATCCGAAAATTGATTTTTTGGACTGTACCAAAAATGATTCAAAATGTCAATTGGATCGTGCCTCATGTTGAATAACCACTTTTTAAACCCTCACAGTGACCAAAATTGCCATTTTTACAGAGTTTTGCTTACTCAAAAGCTTCAATTTTGACCCGTTTCAGGCACAGAAATGACTTTAAACACACTTATTTTAGTTGACAAAGTCATAATTCACATCCAACAGTCATTTAGAGTCAAAAGATTAAATGTTGAAATTTCATCCATATTGACCATTTTGGGATCGTTCGACAGGTCCGGAGTCATCGTTTTTCATCCGAAAATTGATTTTTTGGACTGTACCAAAAATGATTCAAAATGTCAGTTGGATCGTGCCTCATGTTGAATAACCACTTTTTAAACCCTCACAGTGACCAAAATTGCCATTTTTACAGAGTTTTGCTTACTCAAAAGCTTCCATTTTGACCCGTTCCAGGCACAGAAATGACTTTAAACACACTTATTCTAGTTGACAAAGTCATAATTCACATCCAACAGTCATTTAGAGTCAAAAGATTAAATGTTGAAATTTCATCCATATTGACCATTTTGGGATCGTTCGACAGGTCCGGAGTCATCGTTTTTCATCCGAAATTGATTTTTCGGACTGTACCAAAAATGATTCAAAATGTCAATTGGATCGTGCCTCATGTTTAATAACCACTTTTTAAACCCTCACAGTGACCAAAATTGCCATTTTTACAGAGTTTTGCTTACTCAAAAGCTTCAATTTTGACCCGTTTCAGGCACAGATATGACTTTAAACACACTTATTTTAGTTGACAAAGTCATAATTCACATCCAACAGTCATTTAGAGTCAAAAGATTAAATGTTGAAATTTCATCCATATTGACCATTTTGGGATCGTTCGACAGGTCCGGAGTCATCGTTTTTCATCCGAAAATTGATTTTTTGGACTGTACCAAAAATTATTCAAAATGTCAATTGGATTGTGCCTCATGTTGAATAACCACTTTTTAAACCCTCACAGTGACCAAAATTGCCATTTTTACAGAGTTTTGCTTACTCAAAAGCTTCCATTTTGACCCGTTCCAGGCACAGAAATGACTTTAAACACACTTATTCTAGTTGACAAAGTCATAATTCACATCCAACAGTCATTTAGAGTCAAAAGATTAAATGTTGAAATTTCATCCATATTAACCATTTTGGGATCGTTCGACAGGTCCGGAGTCATCGTTTTTCATCCGAAAATTGATTTTTTGGACTGTACCAAAAATGATTCAAAATGTCAATTGGATCGTGCCTCATGTTGAATAACCACTTTTTCAACCCTCACAGTGACCAAAATTGCCATTTTTACAGAGTTTTGCTTACTCAAAAGCTTCGATTTTGACCCGTTCCAGGCACAGAAATGACTTTAAACACACTTATTCTAGTTGACAAAGTCATAATTCACATCCAACAGTCATTTAGAGTCAAAAGATTAAATGTTGAAATTTCATCCATATTGACCATTTTGGGATCGTTCGACAGGTCCGGAGTCATCGTTTTTCGTCCGAAAATTGATTTTTTGGACTGTACCAAAAATGATTCAAAATGTCAATTGGATCGTGCCTCATGTTGAATAACCACTTTTTAAACCCTCACAGTGACCAAAATTGCCATTTTTACAGAGTTTTGCTTACTCAAAAGCTTCAATTTTGACCCGTTTCAGGCACAGAAATGACTTTAAACACACTTATTTTAGTTGACAAAGTCATAATTCACATCCAACAGTCATTTAGAGTCAAAAGATTAAATGTTGAAATTTCATCCATATTGACCATTTTGGGATCGTTCGACAGGTCCGGAGTCATCGTTTTTCATCCGAAAATTGATTTTTTGGACTGTACCAAAAATGATTCAAAATGTCAATTGGATCGTGCCTCATGTTGAATAACCACTTTTTAAACCCTCACAGTGACCAAAATTGCCATTTTTACAGAGTTTTGCTTACTCAAAAGCTTCCATTTTGACCCGTTCCTTTCAGGCACAGAAATGACTTTAAACACACTTATTTTAGTTGACAAAGTCATAATTCACATCCAACAGTCATTTAGAGTCAAAAGATTAAATGTTGAAATTTCATCCATATTGACCATTTTGGGATCGTTCGACAGGTCCGGAGTCATCGTTTTTCATCCGAAAATTGATTTTTTGGACTGTACCAAAAATGATTCAAAATGTCAGTTGGATCGTGCCTCATGTTGAATAACCACTTTTTCAACCCTCACAGTGACCAAAATTGCCATTTTTGCAGAGTTTTGCTTACTTAAAAGCTTCAATTTTGACCCGTTTCAGGCACGGAAAATGACTTTAAACACACTTATTCTAGTTGACAAAGTCATAATTCACATCCAACAGTCATTTAGAGTCAAAAGATTAAATGTTGACATTTCATCCATATTGACCATTTTGGGATCGTTCGACAGGTCCGGAGTCATAGTTTTTCATCCGAAAATTGATTTTTTGTACTGTACCAAAAATGATTCAAAATGTCAATTGGATCGTGCCTCATGTTGAATAACCACTTTTTAAACCCTCACAGTGACCAAAATTGCCATTTTTACAGAGTTTTGCTTACTCAAAAGCTTCCATTTTGACCCGTTCCAGGCACAGAAATTACTTTAAACACACTTATTCTAGTTGACAAAGTCATAATTCACATCCAACAGTCATTTAGAGTCAAAAGATTAAATGTTGAAATTTCATCCATATTGACCATTTTGGGATCGTTCGACAGGTCCGGAGTCATCGTTTTTCATCCGAAAATTGATTTTTTGGACTGTACCAAAAATGATTCAAAATGTCAATTGGATCGTGCCTCATGTTGAATAACCACTTTTTAAACCCTCACAGTGACCAAAATTGCCATTTTTACAGAGTTTTGCTTACTCAAAAGCTTCCATTTTGACCCGTTTCAGGCACAGAAATGACTTTAAACACACTTATTTTAGTTGACAAAGTCATAATTCACATCCAACAGTCATTTAGAGTCAAAAGATTAAATGTTGAAATTTCATCCATATTGACCATTTTGGGATCGTTCGACAGGTCCGGAGTCATCGTTTTTCATCCGAAAATTGATTTTTTGGACTGTACCAAAAATGATTCAAAATGTCAATTGGATCGTGCCTCATGTTGAATAACCACTTTTTAAACCCTCACAGTGACCAAAATTGCCATTTTTACAGAGTTTTGCTTACTCAAAAGCTTCAATTTCGACCCGTTTCAGGCACAGAAATGACTTTAAACACACTTATTTTAGTTGACAAAGTCATAATTCACATCCAACAGTCATTTAGAGTCAAAAGGTTAAATGTTGAAATTTCATCCATATTGACCATTTTGGGATCGTTCGACAGTCATCGTTTTTCATCCGAAAATTGATTTTTTGGACTGTACCAAAAATGATTCAAAATGTCAATTGGATCGTGCCTCATGTTGAATAACCACTTTTTAAACCCTCACAGTGACCAAAATTGCCATTTTTACAGAGTTTTGCTTACTCAAAAGCTTCAATTTTGACCCGTTTCAGGCACAGAAATGACTTTAAACACTCTTATTCTAGTTGACAAAGTCATAATTCACATCCAACAGTCATTTAGAGTCAAAAGATTAAATGTTGAAATTTCATCCATATTGACCATTTTGGGATCGTTCGACAGGTCCGGAGTCATCGTTTTTCATCCGAAAATTGATTTCTTGGACTGTACCAAAAATGATTCAAAATGTCAATTGGATCGTGCCTCATGTTGAATAACCACTTTTTAAACCCTCACAGTGACCAAAATTGCCATTTTTACAGAGTTTTGCTTACTCAAAAGCTTCAATTTCACCCGTTTCAGGCACAGAAATGACTTTAAACACACTTATTTTAGTTGACAAAGTCATAATTCACATCCAACAGTCATTTAGAGTCAAAAGATTAAATGTTGAAATTTCATCCATATTGACCATTTTGGGATCGTTCGACAGGTCCGGAGTCATCGTTTTTCATCCGAAAATTGATTTTTTGGACTTTACCAAAAATGATTCAAAATGTCAATTGGATCGTGCCTCATGTTGAATAACCACTTTTTAAACCCTCACAGTGACCAAAATTGCCATTTTTACAGAGTTTTGCTTACTCAAAAGCTTCAATTTTGACCCGTTTCAGGCACAGAAATGACTTTAAACACACTTATTTTAGTTGACAAAGTCATAATTCACATCCAACAGTCATTTAGAGTCAAAAGATTAAATGTTGAAATTTCATCCATATTGACCATTTTGGGATCGTTCGACAGGTCCGGAGTCATCGTTTTTCATCCGAAAATTGATTTTTTGGACTGTACCAAAAATGATTCAAAATGTCAATTGGATCGTGCCTCATGTTGAATAACCACTTTTTAAACCCTCACAGTGACCAAAATTGCCATTTTTACAGAGTTTTGCTTACTCAAAAGCTTCAATTTTGACCCGTTTCAGGCACAGAAATGACTTTAAACACACTTATTCTAGTTGACAAAGTCATAATTCACATCCAACAGTCATTTAGAGTCAAAAGATTAAATGTTGAAATTTCATCCATATTGACCATTTTGGGATCGTTCGACAGGTCCGGAGTCATCGTTTTTCATCCGAAAATTAATTTTTCGGACTGTACCAAAAATGATTCAAAATGTCAATTGGATCGTGCCTCATGTTGAATAACCACTTTTTAAACCCTCACAGTGACCAAAATTGCCATTTTTACAGAGTTTTGCTTACTCAAAAGCTTCCATTTTGACCCGTTCCAGGCACAGAAATGACTTTAAACACACTTATTCTAGTTGACAAAGTCATAATTCACATCCAACAGTCATTTAGAGTCAAAAGATTAAATGTTGAAATTTCATCCATATTGACCATTTTGGGATCGTTCGACAGGTCCGGAGTCATCGTTTTTCATCCGAAAATTGATTTTTTGGACTGTACCAAAAATTATTCAAAATGTCAATTGGATCGTGCCTCATGTTGAATAACCACTTTTCAAACCCTCACAGTGACCAAAATTGCCATTTTTACAGAGTTTTGCTTACTCAAAAGCTTCCATTTTGACCCGTTCCAGGCACAGAAATGACTTTAAACACACTTATTCTAGTTGACAAAGTCATAATTCACATCCAACAGTCATTTAGAGTCAAAAGATTAAATGTTGAAATTTCATCCATATTGACCATTTTGGGATCGTTCGACAGGTCCGGAGTCATCGTTTTTCATCCGAAAATTGATTTTTCGGACTGTACCAAAAATTATTCAAAATGTCAATTGGATCGTGCCTCATGTTGAATAACCACTTTGTAAACCCTCACAGTGACCAAAATTGCCATTTTTACAGAGTTTTGCTTACTCAAAAGCTTCAATTTTGACCCTTTTCAGGCACAGAAATGACTTTAAACACACTTATTTTAGTTGACAAAGTCATAATTCACATCCAACAGTCATTTAGAGTCAAAAGATTAAATGTTGAAATTTCATCCATATTGACCATTTTGGGATCGTTCGACAGGTCCGGAGTCATCGTTTTTCATCCGAAAATTGATTTTTTGGACTGTACCAAAAATGATTCAAAATGTCAATTGGATCGTGGCTCATGTTGAATAACCACTTTTTAAACCCTCACAGTGACCAAAATTGCCATCTTTACAGAGTTTTGCTTACTCAAAACTTCCATTTTGACCCGTTCCAGGCACAGAAATGACTTTAAACACACTTATTCTAGTTGACAAAGTCATAATTCACATCCAACAGTCATTTAGAGTCAAAAGATTAAATGTTGAAATTTCATCCATATTGACCATTTTGGGGATCGTTCGACAGGTCCAGAGTCATCGTTTTTCGTCCGAAAATTGATTTTTTGGACTGTACCAAAAATGATTCAAAATGTCAATTGGATCGTGCCTCATGTTGAATAACCACTTTTTAAACCCTCACAGTGACCAAAATTGCCATATTTACAGAGTTTTGCTTACTCAAAAGCTTCAATTTTGACCCGTTTCAGGCACAGAAATGACTTTAAACACACTTATTTTAGTTGACAAAGTCATAATTCACATCCAACAGTCATTTAGAGTCAAAGGATTAAATGTTGAAATTTCATCCATATTGACCATTTTGGGATCGTTCGACAGGTCCGGAGTCATCGTATTTCATCCGAAAATTGATTTTTCGGACTGTACCAAAAATGATTCAAAATGTCAATTGGATCGTGCCTCATGTTGAATAACCACTTTTTCAACCCTCACAGTGACCAAAATTGCCATTTTTACAGAGTTTTGCTTACTTAAAAGCTTCAATTTTGACCCGTTTCAGGCACGGAAAGGACTTTAAACACACTTATTCTAGTTGACAAAGTCATAATTCACATCCAACAGTCATTTAGAGTCAAAAGATTAATGTTGAAATTTCATCCATATTGACCATTTTGGGATCGTTCGACAGGTCCGGAGTCATCGTTTTTCATCCGAAAATTGATTTTTTGTACTGTACCAAAAATGATTCAAAATGTCAATTGGATCGTGCCTCATGTTGAATAACCACTTTTTAAACCCTCACAGTGACCAAAATTGCCATTTTTACAGAGTTTTGCTTACTCAAAAGCTTCCATTTTGACCCGTTCCAGGCACAGAAATGACTTTAAACACACTTATTCTAGTTGACAAAGTCATAATTCACATCCAACAGTCATTTAGAGTCAAAAGATTAAATGTTGAAATTTCATCCATATTGACCATTTTGGGATCGTTCGACAGGTCCGGAGTCATCGTTTTTCATCCGAAAATTGATTTTTTTGTACTGTACCAAAAATGATTCAAAATGTCAATTGGATCGTGCCTCATGTTGAATAACCACTTTTTAAACCCTCACAGTGACCAAAATTGCCATTTTTACAGAGTTTTGCTTACTCAAAAGCTTCAATTTTGACCCGTTTCAGGCACAGAAATGACTTTAAACACACTTATTTTAGTTGACAAAGTCATAATTCACATCCAACAGTCATTTAGAGTCAAAAGATTAAATGTTGAAATTTCATCCATATTGACCATTTTGGGATCGTTCGACAGGTCCGGAGTCATCGTTTTTCATCCGAAAATTGATTTTTTGGACTTTACCAAAAATGATTCAAAATGTCAATTGGATCGTGCCTCATGTTGAATAACCACTTTTTAAACCCTCACAGTGACCAAAATTGCCATTTTTACAGAGTTTTGCTTACTCAAAAGCTTCAATTTTGACCCGTTCCAGGCACAGAAATGACTTTAAACACACTTATTCTAGTTGACAAAGTCATAATTCACATCCAACAGTCATTTAGAGTCAAAAGATTAAATGTTGAAATTTCATCCATATTGACCATTTTGGGATTGTTCGACAGGTCCGGAGTCATCGTTTTTCATCCGAAAATTGATTTTTCGGACCGTACCAAAAATTATTCAAAATGTCAATTGGATCGTGCCTCATGTTGAATAACCACTTTTTAAACCCTCACAGTGACCAAAATTGCCATTTTTACAGAGTTTTGCTTACTCAAAAGCTTCCATTTTGACCCGTTCCAGGCACAGAAATGACTTTAAACACACTTATTCTAGTTGACAAAGTCATAATTCACATCCAACAGTCATTTAGAGTCAAAAGATTAAATGTTGAAATTTCATCCATATTGACCATTTTGGGATCGTTCGACAGGTCCGGAGTCATCGTTTTTCATCCGAAAATTGATTTTTTGGACTGTACCAAAAATTATTCAAAATGTCAATTGGATCGTGCCTCATGTTGAATAACCACTTTTTAAACCCTCACAGTGACCAAAATTGCCATTTTTACAGAGTTTTGCTTACTCAAAAGCTTCAATTTTGACCCGTTTCAGGCACAGAAATGACTTTAAACACACTTATTTTAGTTGACAAAGTCATAATTCACATCCAACAGTCATTTAGAGTCAAAAGATGAAATGTTGAAATTTCATCCATATTGACCATTTTGGGATCGTTCGACAGGTCCGGAGTCATCGTTTTTCATCCAAAAATTGATTTTTTGGACTTTACCAAAAATGATTCAAAATGTCAATTGGATCGTGCCTCATGTTGAATAACCACTTTTTAAACCCTCACAGTGACCAAAATTGCCATTTTTACAGAGTTTTGCTTACTCAAAAGCTTCAATTTTGACCCGTTTCAGGCACAGAAATGACTTTAAACACACTTATTTTAGTTGACAAAGTCATAATTCACATCCAACAGTCATTTAGAGTCAAAAGATTAAATGTTGAAATTTCATCCATATTGACCATTTTGGGATCGTTCGACAGGTCCGGAGTCATCGTTTTTCATCCGAAAATTGATTTTTTGGACTGTACCAAAAATGATTCAAAATGTCAATTGGATCGTGCCTCATGTTGAATAACCACTTTTTAAACCCTCACAGTGACCAAAATTGCCATTTTTACAGAGTTTTGCTTACTCAAAAGCTTCAATTTTGACCCGTTTCAGGCACAGAAATGACTTTAAACACACTTATTCTAGTTGACAAAGTCATAATTCACATCCAACAGTCATTTAGAGTCAAAAGATTAAATGTTGAAATTTCATCCATATTGACCATTTTGGGATCGTTCGACAGGTCCGGAGTCATCGTTTTTCATCCGAAAATTAATTTTTCGGACTGTACCAAAAATGATTCAAAATGTCAATTGGATCGTGCCTCATGTTGAATAACCACTTTTTAAACCCTCACAGTGACCAAAATTGCCATTTTTACAGAGTTTTGCTTACTCAAAAGCTTCCATTTTGACCCGTTCCAGGCACAGAAATGACTTTAAACACACTTATTCTAGTTGACAAAGTCATAATTCACATCCAACAGTCATTTAGAGTCAAAAGATTAAATGTTGAAATTTCATCCATATTGACCATTTTGGGATCGTTCGACAGGTCCGGAGTCATCGTTTTTCATCCGAAAATTGATTTTTTGGACTGTACCAAAAATTATTCAAAATGTCAATTGGATCGTGCCTCATGTTGAATAACCACTTTTCAAACCCTCACAGTGACCAAAATTGCCATTTTTACAGAGTTTTGCTTACTCAAAAGCTTCCATTTTGACCCGTTCCAGGCACAGAAATGACTTTAAACACACTTATTCTAGTTGACAAAGTCATAATTCACATCCAACAGTCATTTAGAGTCAAAAGATTAAATGTTGAAATTTCATCCATATTGACCATTTTGGGATCGTTCGACAGGTCCGGAGTCATCGTTTTTCATCCGAAAATTGATTTTTTGGACTGTACCAAAAATTATTCAAAATGTCAATTGGATCATGCCTCATGTTGAATAACCACTTTTCAAACCCTCACAGTGACCAAAATTGCCATTTTTACAGAGTTTTGCTTACTCAAAAGCTTCCATTTTGACCCGTTCCAGGCACAGAAATGACTTTAAACACACTTATTCTAGTTGACAAAGTCATAATTCACATCCAACAGTCATTTAGAGTCAAAAGATTAAATGTTGAAATTTCATCCATATTGACCATTTTGGGATCGTTCGACAGGTCCGGAGTCATTGTTTTTCATCCGAAAATTGATTTTTCGGACTGTACCAAAAATGATTCAAAATGTCAATTGGATCGTGCCTCATGTTGAATAACCACTTTTTCAACCCTCACAGTGACCAAAATTGCCATTTTTACAGAGTTTTGCTTACTTAAAAGCTTCAATTTTGACCCGTTTCAGGCACGGAAATGACTTTAAACACACTTATTCTAGTTGACAAAGTCATAATTCACATCCAACAGTCATTTAGAGTCAAAAGATTAATGTTGAAATTTCATCCATATATTTACCATTTTGGGATCGTTCGACAGGTCCGGAGTCATCGTTTTTCATCCGAAAACTGATTTTTTGTACTGTACCAAAAATGATTCAAAATGTCAATTGGATCGTGCCTCATGTTGAATAACCACTTTTTAAACCCTCACAGTGACCAAAATTGCCATTTTTACAGAGTTTTGCTTACTCAAAAGCTTCCATTTTGACCCGTTCCAGGCACAGAAATGACTTTAAACACACTTATTCTAGTTGACAAAGTCATAATTCACATCCAACAGTCATTTAGAGTCAAAAGATTAAACGTTGAAATTTCATCCATATAGACCATTTTGGGATCGTTCGACAGGTCCGGAGTCATCGTTTTTCATCCGAAAATTGATTTTTTGTACTGTACCAAAAATGATTCAAAATGTCAATTGGATCGTGCCTCATGTTGAATAACCACTTTTTAAACCCTCACAGTGACCAAAATTGCCATTTTTACAGAGTTTTGCTTACTCAAAAGCTTCCATTTTGACCCGTTCCAGGCACAGAAATGACTTTAAACACACTTATTCTAGTTGACAAAGTCATAATTCACATCCAACAGTCATTTAGAGTCAAAAGATTAAATGTTGAAATTTCATCCATATTGACCATTTTGGGATCGTTCGACAGGTCCGGAGTCATCGTTTTTCATCCGAAAATTGATTTTTTGGACTGTACCAAAAATGATTCAAAATGTCAATTGGATCGTGCCTCATGTTGAATAACCACTTTTTAAACCCTCACAGTGACCAAAATTGCCATTTTTACAGAGTTTTGCTTACTCAAAAGCTTCCATTTTGACCCGTTCCAGGCACAGAAATGACTTTAAACACACTTATTCTAGTTGACAAAGTCATAATTCACATCCAACAGTCATTTAGAGTCAAAAGATTAAATGTTGAAATTTCATCCATATTGACCAATTCGGGATCGTTCGACAGGTCCGGAGTCATCGTTTTTCATCCGAAAATTGATTTTTCGGACTGTACCAAAAATGATTCAAAATGTCAATTGGATCGTGCCTCATGTTGAATAACCACTTTTTCAACCCTCACAGTGACCAAAATTGCCATTTTTACAGAGTTTTGCTTACTTAAAAGCTTCAATTTTGACCCGTTTCAGGCACGGAAATGACTTTAAACACACTTATTCTAGTTGACAAAGTCATAATTCACATCCAACAGTCATTTAGAGTCAAAAGATTAAATGTTGAAATTTCATCCATATTGACCATTTTGGGATCGTTCGACAGGTCCGGAGTCATCGTTTTTCATCCGAAAATTGATTTTTCGGACTGTACCAAAAATGATTCAAAATGTCAATTGGATCGTGCCTCATGTTGAATAACCACTTTTTAAACCCTCACAGTGACCAAAATTGCCATTTTTACAGAGTTTTGCTTACTCAAAAGCTTCCATTTTGACCCGTTCCAGGCACAGAAATGACTTTAAACACACTTATTTTAGTTGACAAAGTCATAATTCACATCCAACAGTCATTTAGAGTCAAAAGATTAAATGTTGAAATTTCATCCATATTGACCATTTTGGGATCGTTCGACAGGTCCGGAGTCATCGTTTTTCATCCGAAAATTGATTTTTTGGACTGTACCAAAAATGATTCAAAATGTCAATTGGATCGTGCCTCATGTTGAATAACCACTTTTTAAACCCTCACAGTGACCAAAATTGCCATTTTTACAGAGTTTTGCTTACTCAAAAGCTTCCATTTTGACCCGTTCCAGGCACAGAAATGACTTTAAACACACTTATTCTAGTTGACAAAGTCATAATTCACATCCAACAGTCATTTAGAGTCAAAAGATTAAATGTTGAAATTTCATCCATATTGACCATTTTGGGATCGTTCGACAGGTCCGGAGTCATCGTTTTTCATCCGAAAATTGATTTTTTGTACTGTACCAAAAATGATTCAAAATGTCAATTGGATCGTGCCTCATGTTGAATAACCACTTTTTAAACCCTCACAGTGACCAAAATTGCCATTTTTACAGAGTTTTGCTTACTCAAAAGCTTCCATTTTGACCCGTTCCAGGCACAGAAATGACTTTAAACACACTTATTCTAGTTGACAAAGTCATAATTCACATCCAACAGTCATTTAGAGTCAAAAGATTAAATGTTGAAATTTCATCCATATTGACCATTTTGGGATCGTTCGACAGGTCCGGAGTCATCGTTTTTCATCCGAAAATTGATTTTTTGTACTGTACCAAAAATGATTCAAAATGTCAATTGGATCGTGCCTCATGTTGAATAACCACTTTTTAAACCCTCACAGTGACCAAAATTGCCATTTTTACAGAGTTTTGCTTACTCAAAAGCTTCAATTTTGACCCGTTTCAGGCACAGAAATGACTTTAAACACACTTATTTTAGTTGACAAAGTCATAATTCACATCCAACAGTCATTTAGAGTCAAAAGATTAAATGTTGAAATTTCATCCATATTGACCATTTTGGGATCGTTCGACAGGTCCGGAGTCATCGTTTTTCATCCGAAAATTGATTTTTTGGACTTTACCAAAAATGATTCAAAATGTCAATTGGATCGTGCCTCATGTTGAATAACCACTTTTTAAACCCTCACAGTGACCAAAATTGCCATTTTTACAGAGTTTTGCTTACTCAAAAGCTTCAATTTTGACCCGTTCCAGGCACAGAAATGACTTTAAACACACTTATTCTAGTTGACAAAGTCATAATTCACATCCAACAGTCATTTAGAGTCAAAAGATTAAATGTTGAAATTTCATCCATATTGACCATTTTGGGATCGTTCGACAGGTCCGGAGTCATCGTTTTTCATCCGAAAATTGATTTTTCGGACCGTACCAAAAATTATTCAAAATGTCAATTGGATCGTGCCTCATGTTGAATAACCACTTTTTAAACCCTCACAGTGACCAAAATTGCCATTTTTACAGAGTTTTGCTTACTCAAAAGCTTCCATTTTGACCCGTTCCAGGCACAGAAATGACTTTAAACACACTTATTCTAGTTGACAAAGTCATAATTCACATCCAACAGTCATTTAGAGTCAAAAGATTAAATGTTGAAATTTCATCCATATTGACCATTTTGGGATCGTTCGACAGGTCCGGAGTCATCGTTTTTCATCCGAAAATTGATTTTTTGGACTGTACCAAAAATGATTCAAAATGTCAATTGGATCGTGCCTCATGTTGAATAACCACTTTTTAAACCCTCACAGTGACCAAAATTGCCATTTTTACAGAGTTTTGCTTACTCAAAAGCTTCAATTTTGACCCGTTTCAGGCACAGAAATGACTTTAAACACACTTATTTTAGTTGACAAAGTCATAATTCACATCCAACAGTCATTTAGAGTCAAAAGATGAAATGTTGAAATTTCATCCATATTGACCATTTTGGGATCGTTCGACAGGTCCGGAGTCATCGTTTTTCATCCGAAAATTAATTTTTCGGACTGTACCAAAAATGATTCAAAATGTCAATTGGATCGTGCCTCATGTTGAATAACCACTTTTCAAACCCTCACAGTGACCAAAATTGCCATTTTTACAGAGTTTTGCTTACTCAAAAGCTTCCATTTTGACCCGTTCCAGGCACAGAAATGACTTTAAACACACTTATTCTAGTTGACAAAGTCATAATTCACATCCAACAGTCATTTAGAGTCAAAAGATTAAATGTTGAAATTTCATCCATATTGACCATTTTGGGATCGTTCGACAGGTCCGGAGTCATCGTTTTTCATCCGAAAATTGATTTTTTGGACTGTACCAAAAATTATTCAAAATGTCAATTGGATCATGCCTCATGTTGAATAACCACTTTTCAAACCCTCACAGTGACCAAAATTGCCATTTTTACAGAGTTTTGCTTACTCAAAAGCTTCCATTTTGACCCGTTCCAGGCACAGAAATGACTTTAAACACACTTATTCTAGTTGACAAAGTCATAATTCACATCCAACAGTCATTTAGAGTCAAAAGATTAAATGTTGAAATTTCATCCATATTGACCATTTTGGGATCGTTCGACAGGTCCGGAGTCATTGTTTTTCATCCGAAAATTGATTTTTCGGACTGTACCAAAAATGATTCAAAATGTCAATTGGATCGTGCCTCATGTTGAATAACCACTTTTTCAACCCTCACAGTGACCAAAATTGCCATTTTTACAGAGTTTTGCTTACTTAAAAGCTTCAATTTTGACCCGTTTCAGGCACGGAAATGACTTTAAACACACTTATTCTAGTTGACAAAGTCATAATTCACATCCAACAGTCATTTAGAGTCAAAAGATTAATGTTGAAATTTCATCCATATATTTACCATTTTGGGATCGTTCGACAGGTCCGGAGTCATCGTTTTTCATCCGAAAACTGATTTTTTGTACTGTACCAAAAATGATTCAAAATGTCAATTGGATCGTGCCTCATGTTGAATAACCACTTTTTAAACCCTCACAGTGACCAAAATTGCCATTTTTACAGAGTTTTGCTTACTCAAAAGCTTCCATTTTGACCCGTTCCAGGCACAGAAATGACTTTAAACACACTTATTCTAGTTGACAAAGTCATAATTCACATCCAACAGTCATTTAGAGTCAAAAGATTAAACGTTGAAATTTCATCCATATAGACCATTTTGGGATCGTTCGACAGGTCCGGAGTCATCGTTTTTCATCCGAAAATTGATTTTTTGTACTGTACCAAAAATGATTCAAAATGTCAATTGGATCGTGCCTCATGTTGAATAACCACTTTTTAAACCCTCACAGTGACCAAAATTGCCATTTTTACAGAGTTTTGCTTACTCAAAAGCTTCCATTTTGACCCGTTCCAGGCACAGAAATGACTTTAAACACACTTATTCTAGTTGACAAAGTCATAATTCACATCCAACAGTCATTTAGAGTCAAAAGATTAAATGTTGAAATTTCATCCATATTGACCATTTTGGGATCGTTCGACAGGTCCGGAGTCATCGTTTTTCATCCGAAAATTGATTTTTTGGACTGTACCAAAAATGATTCAAAATGTCAATTGGATCGTGCCTCATGTTGAATAACCACTTTTTAAACCCTCACAGTGACCAAAATTGCCATTTTTACAGAGTTTTGCTTACTCAAAAGCTTCCATTTTGACCCGTTCCAGGCACAGAAATGACTTTAAACACACTTATTCTAGTTGACAAAGTCATAATTCACATCCAACAGTCATTTAGAGTCAAAAGATTAAATGTTGAAATTTCATCCATATTGACCAATTCGGGATCGTTCGACAGGTCCGGAGTCATCGTTTTTCATCCGAAAATTGATTTTTCGGACTGTACCAAAAATGATTCAAAATGTCAATTGGATCGTGCCTCATGTTGAATAACCACTTTTTCAACCCTCACAGTGACCAAAATTGCCATTTTTACAGAGTTTTGCTTACTTAAAAGCTTCAATTTTGACCCGTTTCAGGCACGGAAATGACTTTAAACACACTTATTCTAGTTGACAAAGTCATAATTCACATCCAACAGTCATTTAGAGTCAAAAGATTAAATGTTGAAATTTCATCCATATTGACCATTTTGGGATCGTTCGACAGGTCCGGAGTCATCGTTTTTCATCCGAAAATTGATTTTTCGGACTGTACCAAAAATGATTCAAAATGTCAATTGGATCGTGCCTCATGTTGAATAACCACTTTTTAAACCCTCACAGTGACCAAAATTGCCATTTTTACAGAGTTTTGCTTACTCAAAAGCTTCCATTTTGACCCGTTCCAGGCACAGAAATGACTTTAAACACACTTATTTTAGTTGACAAAGTCATAATTCACATCCAACAGTCATTTAGAGTCAAAAGATTAAATGTTGAAATTTCATCCATATTGACCATTTTGGGATCGTTCGACAGGTCCGGAGTCATCGTTTTTCATCCGAAAATTGATTTTTTGGACTGTACCAAAAATGATTCAAAATGTCAATTGGATCGTGCCTCATGTTGAATAACCACTTTTTAAACCCTCACAGTGACCAAAATTGCCATTTTTACAGAGTTTTGCTTACTCAAAAGCTTCCATTTTGACCCGTTCCAGGCACAGAAATGACTTTAAACACACTTATTCTAGTTGACAAAGTCATAATTCACATCCAACAGTCATTTAGAGTCAAAAGATTAAATGTTGAAATTTCATCCATATTGACCATTTTGGGATCGTTCGACAGGTCCGGAGTCATCGTTTTTCATCCGAAAATTGATTTTTTGTACTGTACCAAAAATGATTCAAAATGTCAATTGGATCGTGCCTCATGTTGAATAACCACTTTTTAAACCCTCACAGTGACCAAAATTGCCATTTTTACAGAGTTTTGCTTACTCAAAAGCTTCCATTTTGACCCGTTCCAGGCACAGAAATGACTTTAAACACACTTATTCTAGTTGACAAAGTCATAATTCACATCCAACAGTCATTTAGAGTCAAAAGATTAAATGTTGAAATTTCATCCATATTGACCATTTTGGGATCGTTCGACAGGTCCGGAGTCATCGTTTTTCATCCGAAAATTGATTTTTTGTACTGTACCAAAAATGATTCAAAATGTCAATTGGATCGTGCCTCATGTTGAATAACCACTTTTTAAACCCTCACAGTGACCAAAATTGCCATTTTTACAGAGTTTTGCTTACTCAAAAGCTTCAATTTTGACCCGTTTCAGGCACAGAAATGACTTTAAACACACTTATTTTAGTTGACAAAGTCATAATTCACATCCAACAGTCATTTAGAGTCAAAAGATTAAATGTTGAAATTTCATCCATATTGACCATTTTGGGATCGTTCGACAGGTCCGGAGTCATCGTTTTTCATCCGAAAATTGATTTTTTGGACTTTACCAAAAATGATTCAAAATGTCAATTGGATCGTGCCTCATGTTGAATAACCACTTTTTAAACCCTCACAGTGACCAAAATTGCCATTTTTACAGAGTTTTGCTTACTCAAAAGCTTCAATTTTGACCCGTTCCAGGCACAGAAATGACTTTAAACACACTTATTCTAGTTGACAAAGTCATAATTCACATCCAACAGTCATTTAGAGTCAAAAGATTAAATGTTGAAATTTCATCCATATTGACCATTTTGGGATCGTTCGACAGGTCCGGAGTCATCGTTTTTCATCCGAAAATTGATTTTTCGGACCGTACCAAAAATTATTCAAAATGTCAATTGGATCGTGCCTCATGTTGAATAACCACTTTTTAAACCCTCACAGTGACCAAAATTGCCATTTTTACAGAGTTTTGCTTACTCAAAAGCTTCCATTTTGACCCGTTCCAGGCACAGAAATGACTTTAAACACACTTATTCTAGTTGACAAAGTCATAATTCACATCCAACAGTCATTTAGAGTCAAAAGATTAAATGTTGAAATTTCATCCATATTGACCATTTTGGGATCGTTCGACAGGTCCGGAGTCATCGTTTTTCATCCGAAAATTGATTTTTTGGACTGTACCAAAAATGATTCAAAATGTCAATTGGATCGTGCCTCATGTTGAATAACCACTTTTTAAACCCTCACAGTGACCAAAATTGCCATTTTTACAGAGTTTTGCTTACTCAAAAGCTTCAATTTTGACCCGTTTCAGGCACAGAAATGACTTTAAACACACTTATTTTAGTTGACAAAGTCATAATTCACATCCAACAGTCATTTAGAGTCAAAAGATGAAATGTTGAAATTTCATCCATATTGACCATTTTGGGATCGTTCGACAGGTCCGGAGTCATCGTTTTTCATCCGAAAATTAATTTTTCGGACTGTACCAAAAATGATTCAAAATGTCAATTGGATCGTGCCTCATGTTGAATAACCACTTTTTAAACCCTCACAGTGACCAAAATTGCCATTTTTACAGAGTTTTGCTTACTCAAAAGCTTCAATTTTGACCCGTTTCAGGCACAGAAATGACTTTAAACACACTTATTTTAGTTGACAAAGTCATAATTCACATCCAACAGTCATTTAGAGTCAAAAGATTAAATGTTGAAATTTCATCCATATTGACCATTTTGGGATCGTTCGACAGGTCCGGAGTCATCGTTTTTCATCCGAAAATTGATTTTTTGGACTGTACCAAAAATGATTCAAAATGTCAATTGGATCGTGCCTCATGTTGAATAACCACTTTTTAAACCCTCACAGTGACCAAAATTGCCATTTTTACAGAGTTTTGCTTACTCAAAAGCTTCAATTTTGACCCGTTTCAGGCACAGAAATGACTTTAAACACACTTATTCTAGTTGACAAAGTCATAATTCACATCCAACAGTCATTTAGAGTCAAAAGATTAAATGTTGAAATTTCATCCATATTGACCATTTTGGGATCGTTCGACAGGTCCGGAGTCATCGTTTTTCATCCGAAAATTAATTTTTCGGACTGTACCAAAAATGATTCAAAATGTCAATTGGATCGTGCCTCATGTTGAATAACCACTTTTTAAACCCTCACAGTGACCAAAATTGCCATTTTTACAGAGTTTTGCTTACTCAAAAGCTTCCATTTTGACCCGTTCCAGGCACAGAAATGACTTTAAACACACTTATTCTAGTTGACAAAGTCATAATTCACATCCAACAGTCATTTAGAGTCAAAAGATTAAATGTTGAAATTTCATCCATATTGACCATTTTGGGATCGTTCGACAGGTCCGGAGTCATCGTTTTTCATCCGAAAATTGATTTTTTGGACTGTACCAAAAATTATTCAAAATGTCAATTGGATCGTGCCTCATGTTGAATAACCACTTTTCAAACCCTCACAGTGACCAAAATTGCCATTTTTACAGAGTTTTGCTTACTCAAAAGCTTCCATTTTGACCCGTTCCAGGCACAGAAATGACTTTAAACACACTTATTCTAGTTGACAAAGTCATAATTCACATCCAACAGTCATTTAGAGTCAAAAGATTAAATGTTGAAATTTCATCCATATTGACCATTTTGGGATCGTTCGACAGGTCCGGAGTCATCGTTTTTCATCCGAAAATTGATTTTTTGGACTGTACCAAAAATTATTCAAAATGTCAATTGGATCATGCCTCATGTTGAATAACCACTTTTCAAACCCTCACAGTGACCAAAATTGCCATTTTTACAGAGTTTTGCTTACTCAAAAGCTTCCATTTTGACCCGTTCCAGGCACAGAAATGACTTTAAACACACTTATTCTAGTTGACAAAGTCATAATTCACATCCAACAGTCATTTAGAGTCAAAAGATTAAATGTTGAAATTTCATCCATATTGACCATTTTGGGATCGTTCGACAGGTCCGGAGTCATTGTTTTTCATCCGAAAATTGATTTTTCGGACTGTACCAAAAATGATTCAAAATGTCAATTGGATCGTGCCTCATGTTGAATAACCACTTTTTCAACCCTCACAGTGACCAAAATTGCCATTTTTACAGAGTTTTGCTTACTTAAAAGCTTCAATTTTGACCCGTTTCAGGCACGGAAATGACTTTAAACACACTTATTCTAGTTGACAAAGTCATAATTCACATCCAACAGTCATTTAGAGTCAAAAGATTAATGTTGAAATTTAATCCATATATTTACCATTTTGGGATCGTTCGACAGGTCCGGAGTCATCGTTTTTCATCCGAAAATTGATTTTTTGTACTGTACCAAAAATGATTCAAAATGTCAATTGGATCGTGCCTCATGTTGAATAACCACTTTTTAAACCCTCACAGTGACCAAAATTGCCATTTTTACAGAGTTTTGCTTACTCAAAAGCTTCCATTTTGACCCGTTCCAGGCACAGAAATGACTTTAAACACACTTATTCTAGTTGACAAAGTCATAATTCACATCCAACAGTCATTTAGAGTCAAAAGATTAAACGTTGAAATTTCATCCATATAGACCATTTTGGGATCGTTCGACAGGTCCGGAGTCATCGTTTTTCATCCGAAAATTGATTTTTTGTACTGTACCAAAAATGATTCAAAATGTCAATTGGATCGTGCCTCATGTTGAATAACCACTTTTTAAACCCTCACAGTGACCAAAATTGCCATTTTTACAGAGTTTTGCTTACTCAAAAGCTTCCATTTTGACCCGTTCCAGGCACAGAAATGACTTTAAACACACTTATTCTAGTTGACAAAGTCATAATTCACATCCAACAGTCATTTAGAGTCAAAAGATTAAATGTTGAAATTTCATCCATATTGACCATTTTGGGATCGTTCGACAGGTCCGGAGTCATCGTTTTTCATCCGAAAATTGATTTTTTGGACTGTACCAAAAATTATTCAAAATGTCAATTGGATCGTGCCTCATGTTGAATAACCACTTTTTAAACCCTCACAGTGACCAAAATTGCCATTTTTACAGAGTTTTGCTTACTCAAAAGCTTCAATTTTGACCCGTTTCAGGCACAGAAATGACTTTAAACACACTTATTTTAGTTGACAAAGTCATAATTCACATCCAACAGTCATTTAGAGTCAAAAGATGAAATGTTGAAATTTCATCCATATTGACCATTTTGGGATCGTTCGACAGGTCCGGAGTCATCGTTTTTCATCCAAAAATTGATTTTTTGGACTTTACCAAAAATGATTCAAAATGTCAATTGGATCGTGCCTCATGTTGAATAACCACTTTTTAAACCCTCACAGTGACCAAAATTGCCATTTTTACAGAGTTTTGCTTACTCAAAAGCTTCAATTTTGACCCGTTTCAGGCACAGAAATGACTTTAAACACACTTATTTTAGTTGACAAAGTCATAATTCACATCCAACAGTCATTTAGAGTCAAAAGATTAAATGTTGAAATTTCATCCATATTGACCATTTTGGGATCGTTCGACAGGTCCGGAGTCATCGTTTTTCATCCGAAAATTGATTTTTTGGACTGTACCAAAAATGATTCAAAATGTCAATTGGATCGTGCCTCATGTTGAATAACCACTTTTTAAACCCTCACAGTGACCAAAATTGCCATTTTTACAGAGTTTTGCTTACTCAAAAGCTTCAATTTTGACCCGTTTCAGGCACAGAAATGACTTTAAACACACTTATTCTAGTTGACAAAGTCATAATTCACATCCAACAGTCATTTAGAGTCAAAAGATTAAATGTTGAAATTTCATCCATATTGACCATTTTGGGATCGTTCGACAGGTCCGGAGTCATCGTTTTTCATCCGAAAATTAATTTTTCGGACTGTACCAAAAATGATTCAAAATGTCAATTGGATCGTGCCTCATGTTGAATAACCACTTTTTAAACCCTCACAGTGACCAAAATTGCCATTTTTACAGAGTTTTGCTTACTCAAAAGCTTCCATTTTGACCCGTTCCAGGCACAGAAATGACTTTAAACACACTTATTCTAGTTGACAAAGTCATAATTCACATCCAACAGTCATTTAGAGTCAAAAGATTAAATGTTGAAATTTCATCCATATTGACCATTTTGGGATCGTTCGACAGGTCCGGAGTCATCGTTTTTCATCCGAAAATTGATTTTTTGGACTGTACCAAAAATTATTCAAAATGTCAATTGGATCGTGCCTCATGTTGAATAACCACTTTTCAAACCCTCACAGTGACCAAAATTGCCATTTTTACAGAGTTTTGCTTACTCAAAAGCTTCCATTTTGACCCGTTCCAGGCACAGAAATGACTTTAAACACACTTATTCTAGTTGACAAAGTCATAATTCACATCCAACAGTCATTTAGAGTCAAAAGATTAAATGTTGAAATTTCATCCATATTGACCATTTTGGGATCGTTCGACAGGTCCGGAGTCATCGTTTTTCATCCGAAAATTGATTTTTTGGACTGTACCAAAAATTATTCAAAATGTCAATTGGATCATGCCTCATGTTGAATAACCACTTTTCAAACCCTCACAGTGACCAAAATTGCCATTTTTACAGAGTTTTGCTTACTCAAAAGCTTCCATTTTGACCCGTTCCAGGCACAGAAATGACTTTAAACACACTTATTCTAGTTGACAAAGTCATAATTCACATCCAACAGTCATTTAGAGTCAAAAGATTAAATGTTGAAATTTCATCCATATTGACCATTTTGGGATCGTTCGACAGGTCCGGAGTCATTGTTTTTCATCCGAAAATTGATTTTTCGGACTGTACCAAAAATGATTCAAAATGTCAATTGGATCGTGCCTCATGTTGAATAACCACTTTTTCAACCCTCACAGTGACCAAAATTGCCATTTTTACAGAGTTTTGCTTACTTAAAAGCTTCAATTTTGACCCGTTTCAGGCACGGAAATGACTTTAAACACACTTATTCTAGTTGACAAAGTCATAATTCACATCCAACAGTCATTTAGAGTCAAAAGATTAATGTTGAAATTTCATCCATATATTTACCATTTTGGGATCGTTCGACAGGTCCGGAGTCATCGTTTTTCATCCGAAAACTGATTTTTTGTACTGTACCAAAAATGATTCAAAATGTCAATTGGATCGTGCCTCATGTTGAATAACCACTTTTTAAACCCTCACAGTGACCAAAATTGCCATTTTTACAGAGTTTTGCTTACTCAAAAGCTTCCATTTTGACCCGTTCCAGGCACAGAAATGACTTTAAACACACTTATTCTAGTTGACAAAGTCATAATTCACATCCAACAGTCATTTAGAGTCAAAAGATTAAACGTTGAAATTTCATCCATATAGACCATTTTGGGATCGTTCGACAGGTCCGGAGTCATCGTTTTTCATCCGAAAATTGATTTTTTGTACTGTACCAAAAATGATTCAAAATGTCAATTGGATCGTGCCTCATGTTGAATAACCACTTTTTAAACCCTCACAGTGACCAAAATTGCCATTTTTACAGAGTTTTGCTTACTCAAAAGCTTCCATTTTGACCCGTTCCAGGCACAGAAATGACTTTAAACACACTTATTCTAGTTGACAAAGTCATAATTCACATCCAACAGTCATTTAGAGTCAAAAGATTAAATGTTGAAATTTCATCCATATTGACCATTTTGGGATCGTTCGACAGGTCCGGAGTCATCGTTTTTCATCCGAAAATTGATTTTTTGGACTGTACCAAAAATGATTCAAAATGTCAATTGGATCGTGCCTCATGTTGAATAACCACTTTTTAAACCCTCACAGTGACCAAAATTGCCATTTTTACAGAGTTTTGCTTACTCAAAAGCTTCCATTTTGACCCGTTCCAGGCACAGAAATGACTTTAAACACACTTATTCTAGTTGACAAAGTCATAATTCACATCCAACAGTCATTTAGAGTCAAAAGATTAAATGTTGAAATTTCATCCATATTGACCAATTCGGGATCGTTCGACAGGTCCGGAGTCATCGTTTTTCATCCGAAAATTGATTTTTCGGACTGTACCAAAAATGATTCAAAATGTCAATTGGATCGTGCCTCATGTTGAATAACCACTTTTTCAACCCTCACAGTGACCAAAATTGCCATTTTTACAGAGTTTTGCTTACTTAAAAGCTTCAATTTTGACCCGTTTCAGGCACGGAAATGACTTTAAACACACTTATTCTAGTTGACAAAGTCATAATTCACATCCAACAGTCATTTAGAGTCAAAAGATTAAATGTTGAAATTTCATCCATATTGACCATTTTGGGATCGTTCGACAGGTCCGGAGTCATCGTTTTTCATCCGAAAATTGATTTTTCGGACTGTACCAAAAATGATTCAAAATGTCAATTGGATCGTGCCTCATGTTGAATAACCACTTTTTAAACCCTCACAGTGACCAAAATTGCCATTTTTACAGAGTTTTGCTTACTCAAAAGCTTCCATTTTGACCCGTTCCAGGCACAGAAATGACTTTAAACACACTTATTTTAGTTGACAAAGTCATAATTCACATCCAACAGTCATTTAGAGTCAAAAGATTAAATGTTGAAATTTCATCCATATTGACCATTTTGGGATCGTTCGACAGGTCCGGAGTCATCGTTTTTCATCCGAAAATTGATTTTTTGGACTGTACCAAAAATGATTCAAAATGTCAATTGGATCGTGCCTCATGTTGAATAACCACTTTTTAAACCCTCACAGTGACCAAATTGCCATTTTTACAGAGTTTTGCTTACTCAAAAGCTTCCATTTTGACCCGTTCCAGGCACAGAAATGACTTTAAACACACTTATTCTAGTTGACAAAGTCATAATTCACATCCAACAGTCATTTAGAGTCAAAAGATTAAATGTTGAAATTTCATCCATATTGACCATTTTGGGATCGTTCGACAGGTCCGGAGTCATCGTTTTTCATCCGAAAATTGATTTTTTGTACTGTACCAAAAATGATTCAAAATGTCAATTGGATCGTGCCTCATGTTGAATAACCACTTTTTAAACCCTCACAGTGACCAAAATTGCCATTTTTACAGAGTTTTGCTTACTCAAAAGCTTCCATTTTGACCCGTTCCAGGCACAGAAATGACTTTAAACACACTTATTCTAGTTGACAAAGTCATAATTCACATCCAACAGTCATTTAGAGTCAAAAGATTAAATGTTGAAATTTCATCCATATTGACCATTTTGGGATCGTTCGACAGGTCCGGAGTCATCGTTTTTCATCCGAAAATTGATTTTTTGTACTGTACCAAAAATGATTCAAAATGTCAATTGGATCGTGCCTCATGTTGAATAACCACTTTTTAAACCCTCACAGTGACCAAAATTGCCATTTTTACAGAGTTTTGCTTACTCAAAAGCTTCAATTTTGACCCGTTTCAGGCACAGAAATGACTTTAAACACACTTATTTTAGTTGACAAAGTCATAATTCACATCCAACAGTCATTTAGAGTCAAAAGATTAAATGTTGAAATTTCATCCATATTGACCATTTTGGGATCGTTCGACAGGTCCGGAGTCATCGTTTTTCATCCGAAAATTGATTTTTTGGACTTTACCAAAAATGATTCAAAATGTCAATTGGATCGTGCCTCATGTTGAATAACCACTTTTTAAACCCTCACAGTGACCAAAATTGCCATTTTTACAGAGTTTTGCTTACTCAAAAGCTTCAATTTTGACCCGTTCCAGGCACAGAAATGACTTTAAACACACTTATTCTAGTTGACAAAGTCATAATTCACATCCAACAGTCATTTAGAGTCAAAAGATTAAATGTTGAAATTTCATCCATATTGACCATTTTGGGATCGTTCGACAGGTCCGGAGTCATCGTTTTTCATCCGAAAATTGATTTTTCGGACCGTACCAAAAATTATTCAAAATGTCAATTGGATCGTGCCTCATGTTGAATAACCACTTTTTAAACCCTCACAGTGACCAAAATTGCCATTTTTACAGAGTTTTGCTTACTCAAAAGCTTCCATTTTGACCCGTTCCAGGCACAGAAATGACTTTAAACACACTTATTCTAGTTGACAAAGTCATAATTCACATCCAACAGTCATTTAGAGTCAAAAGATTAAATGTTGAAATTTCATCCATATTGACCATTTTGGGATCGTTCGACAGGTCCGGAGTCATCGTTTTTCATCCGAAAATTGATTTTTTGGACTGTACCAAAAATGATTCAAAATGTCAATTGGATCGTGCCTCATGTTGAATAACCACTTTTTAAACCCTCACAGTGACCAAAATTGCCATTTTTACAGAGTTTTGCTTACTCAAAAGCTTCAATTTTGACCCGTTTCAGGCACAGAAATGACTTTAAACACACTTATTTTAGTTGACAAAGTCATAATTCACATCCAACAGTCATTTAGAGTCAAAAGATGAAATGTTGAAATTTCATCCATATTGACCATTTTGGGATCGTTCGACAGGTCCGGAGTCATCGTTTTTCATCCGAAAATTAATTTTTCGGACTGTACCAAAAATGATTCAAAATGTCAATTGGATCGTGCCTCATGTTGAATAACCACTTTTCAAACCCTCACAGTGACCAAAATTGCCATTTTTACAGAGTTTTGCTTACTCAAAAGCTTCCATTTTGACCCGTTCCAGGCACAGAAATGACTTTAAACACACTTATTCTAGTTGACAAAGTCATAATTCACATCCAACAGTCATTTAGAGTCAAAAGATTAAATGTTGAAATTTCATCCATATTGACCATTTTGGGATCGTTCGACAGGTCCGGAGTCATCGTTTTTCATCCGAAAATTGATTTTTTGGACTGTACCAAAAATTATTCAAAATGTCAATTGGATCATGCCTCATGTTGAATAACCACTTTTCAAACCCTCACAGTGACCAAAATTGCCATTTTTACAGAGTTTTGCTTACTCAAAAGCTTCCATTTTGACCCGTTCCAGGCACAGAAATGACTTTAAACACACTTATTCTAGTTGACAAAGTCATAATTCACATCCAACAGTCATTTAGAGTCAAAAGATTAAATGTTGAAATTTCATCCATATTGACCATTTTGGGATCGTTCGACAGGTCCGGAGTCATTGTTTTTCATCCGAAAATTGATTTTTCGGACTGTACCAAAAATGATTCAAAATGTCAATTGGATCGTGCCTCATGTTGAATAACCACTTTTTCAACCCTCACAGTGACCAAAATTGCCATTTTTACAGAGTTTTGCTTACTTAAAAGCTTCAATTTTGACCCGTTTCAGGCACGGAAATGACTTTAAACACACTTATTCTAGTTGACAAAGTCATAATTCACATCCAACAGTCATTTAGAGTCAAAAGATTAATGTTGAAATTTCATCCATATATTTACCATTTTGGGATCGTTCGACAGGTCCGGAGTCATCGTTTTTCATCCGAAAACTGATTTTTTGTACTGTACCAAAAATGATTCAAAATGTCAATTGGATCGTGCCTCATGTTGAATAACCACTTTTTAAACCCTCACAGTGACCAAAATTGCCATTTTTACAGAGTTTTGCTTACTCAAAAGCTTCCATTTTGACCCGTTCCAGGCACAGAAATGACTTTAAACACACTTATTCTAGTTGACAAAGTCATAATTCACATCCAACAGTCATTTAGAGTCAAAAGATTAAACGTTGAAATTTCATCCATATAGACCATTTTGGGATCGTTCGACAGGTCCGGAGTCATCGTTTTTCATCCGAAAATTGATTTTTTGTACTGTACCAAAAATGATTCAAAATGTCAATTGGATCGTGCCTCATGTTGAATAACCACTTTTTAAACCCTCACAGTGACCAAAATTGCCATTTTTACAGAGTTTTGCTTACTCAAAAGCTTCCATTTTGACCCGTTCCAGGCACAGAAATGACTTTAAACACACTTATTCTAGTTGACAAAGTCATAATTCACATCCAACAGTCATTTAGAGTCAAAAGATTAAATGTTGAAATTTCATCCATATTGACCATTTTGGGATCGTTCGACAGGTCCGGAGTCATCGTTTTTCATCCGAAAATTGATTTTTTGGACTGTACCAAAAATGATTCAAAATGTCAATTGGATCGTGCCTCATGTTGAATAACCACTTTTTAAACCCTCACAGTGACCAAAATTGCCATTTTTACAGAGTTTTGCTTACTCAAAAGCTTCCATTTTGACCCGTTCCAGGCACAGAAATGACTTTAAACACACTTATTCTAGTTGACAAAGTCATAATTCACATCCAACAGTCATTTAGAGTCAAAAGATTAAATGTTGAAATTTCATCCATATTGACCAATTCGGGATCGTTCGACAGGTCCGGAGTCATCGTTTTTCATCCGAAAATTGATTTTTCGGACTGTACCAAAAATGATTCAAAATGTCAATTGGATCGTGCCTCATGTTGAATAACCACTTTTTCAACCCTCACAGTGACCAAAATTGCCATTTTTACAGAGTTTTGCTTACTTAAAAGCTTCAATTTTGACCCGTTTCAGGCACGGAAATGACTTTAAACACACTTATTCTAGTTGACAAAGTCATAATTCACATCCAACAGTCATTTAGAGTCAAAAGATTAAATGTTGAAATTTCATCCATATTGACCATTTTGGGATCGTTCGACAGGTCCGGAGTCATCGTTTTTCATCCGAAAATTGATTTTTCGGACTGTACCAAAAATGATTCAAAATGTCAATTGGATCGTGCCTCATGTTGAATAACCACTTTTTAAACCCTCACAGTGACCAAAATTGCCATTTTTACAGAGTTTTGCTTACTCAAAAGCTTCCATTTTGACCCGTTCCAGGCACAGAAATGACTTTAAACACACTTATTTTAGTTGACAAAGTCATAATTCACATCCAACAGTCATTTAGAGTCAAAAGATTAAATGTTGAAATTTCATCCATATTGACCATTTTGGGATCGTTCGACAGGTCCGGAGTCATCGTTTTTCATCCGAAAATTGATTTTTTGGACTGTACCAAAAATGATTCAAAATGTCAATTGGATCGTGCCTCATGTTGAATAACCACTTTTTAAACCCTCACAGTGACCAAAATTGCCATTTTTACAGAGTTTTGCTTACTCAAAAGCTTCCATTTTGACCCGTTCCAGGCACAGAAATGACTTTAAACACACTTATTCTAGTTGACAAAGTCATAATTCACATCCAACAGTCATTTAGAGTCAAAAGATTAAATGTTGAAATTTCATCCATATTGACCATTTTGGGATCGTTCGACAGGTCCGGAGTCATCGTTTTTCATCCGAAAATTGATTTTTTGTACTGTACCAAAAATGATTCAAAATGTCAATTGGATCGTGCCTCATGTTGAATAACCACTTTTTAAACCCTCACAGTGACCAAAATTGCCATTTTTACAGAGTTTTGCTTACTCAAAAGCTTCCATTTTGACCCGTTCCAGGCACAGAAATGACTTTAAACACACTTATTCTAGTTGACAAAGTCATAATTCACATCCAACAGTCATTTAGAGTCAAAAGATTAAATGTTGAAATTTCATCCATATTGACCATTTTGGGATCGTTCGACAGGTCCGGAGTCATCGTTTTTCATCCGAAAATTGATTTTTTGTACTGTACCAAAAATGATTCAAAATGTCAATTGGATCGTGCCTCATGTTGAATAACCACTTTTTAAACCCTCACAGTGACCAAAATTGCCATTTTTACAGAGTTTTGCTTACTCAAAAGCTTCAATTTTGACCCGTTTCAGGCACAGAAATGACTTTAAACACACTTATTTTAGTTGACAAAGTCATAATTCACATCCAACAGTCATTTAGAGTCAAAAGATTAAATGTTGAAATTTCATCCATATTGACCATTTTGGGATCGTTCGACAGGTCCGGAGTCATCGTTTTTCATCCGAAAATTGATTTTTTGGACTTTACCAAAAATGATTCAAAATGTCAATTGGATCGTGCCTCATGTTGAATAACCACTTTTTAAACCCTCACAGTGACCAAAATTGCCATTTTTACAGAGTTTTGCTTACTCAAAAGCTTCAATTTTGACCCGTTCCAGGCACAGAAATGACTTTAAACACACTTATTCTAGTTGACAAAGTCATAATTCACATCCAACAGTCATTTAGAGTCAAAAGATTAAATGTTGAAATTTCATCCATATTGACCATTTTGGGATCGTTCGACAGGTCCGGAGTCATCGTTTTTCATCCGAAAATTGATTTTTCGGACCGTACCAAAAATTATTCAAAATGTCAATTGGATCGTGCCTCATGTTGAATAACCACTTTTTAAACCCTCACAGTGACCAAAATTGCCATTTTTACAGAGTTTTGCTTACTCAAAAGCTTCCATTTTGACCCGTTCCAGGCACAGAAATGACTTTAAACACACTTATTCTAGTTGACAAAGTCATAATTCACATCCAACAGTCATTTAGAGTCAAAAGATTAAATGTTGAAATTTCATCCATATTGACCATTTTGGGATCGTTCGACAGGTCCGGAGTCATCGTTTTTCATCCGAAAATTGATTTTTTGGACTGTACCAAAAATGATTCAAAATGTCAATTGGATCGTGCCTCATGTTGAATAACCACTTTTTAAACCCTCACAGTGACCAAAATTGCCATTTTTACAGAGTTTTGCTTACTCAAAAGCTTCAATTTTGACCCGTTTCAGGCACAGAAATGACTTTAAACACACTTATTTTAGTTGACAAAGTCATAATTCACATCCAACAGTCATTTAGAGTCAAAAGATGAAATGTTGAAATTTCATCCATATTGACCATTTTGGGATCGTTCGACAGGTCCGGAGTCATCGTTTTTCATCCGAAAATTAATTTTTCGGACTGTACCAAAAATGATTCAAAATGTCAATTGGATCGTGCCTCATGTTGAATAACCACTTTTTAAACCCTCACAGTGACCAAAATTGCCATTTTTACAGAGTTTTGCTTACTCAAAAGCTTCCATTTTGACCCGTTCCAGGCACAGAAATGACTTTAAACACACTTATTCTAGTTGACAAAGTCATAATTCACATCCAACAGTCATTTAGAGTCAAAAGATTAAATGTTGAAATTTCATCCATATTGACCATTTTGGGATCGTTCGACAGGTCCGGAGTCATCGTTTTTCATCCGAAAATTGATTTTTTGGACTGTACCAAAAATTATTCAAAATGTCAATTGGATCGTGCCTCATGTTGAATAACCACTTTTCAAACCCTCACAGTGACCAAAATTGCCATTTTTACAGAGTTTTGCTTACTCAAAAGCTTCCATTTTGACCCGTTCCAGGCACAGAAATGACTTTAAACACACTTATTCTAGTTGACAAAGTCATAATTCACATCCAACAGTCATTTAGAGTCAAAAGATTAAATGTTGAAATTTCATCCATATTGACCATTTTGGGATCGTTCGACAGGTCCGGAGTCATCGTTTTTCATCCGAAAATTGATTTTTTGGACTGTACCAAAAATTATTCAAAATGTCAATTGGATCATGCCTCATGTTGAATAACCACTTTTCAAACCCTCACAGTGACCAAAATTGCCATTTTTACAGAGTTTTGCTTACTCAAAAGCTTCCATTTTGACCCGTTCCAGGCACAGAAATGACTTTAAACACACTTATTCTAGTTGACAAAGTCATAATTCACATCCAACAGTCATTTAGAGTCAAAAGATTAAATGTTGAAATTTCATCCATATTGACCATTTTGGGATCGTTCGACAGGTCCGGAGTCATTGTTTTTCATCCGAAAATTGATTTTTCGGACTGTACCAAAAATGATTCAAAATGTCAATTGGATCGTGCCTCATGTTGAATAACCACTTTTTCAACCCTCACAGTGACCAAAATTGCCATTTTTACAGAGTTTTGCTTACTTAAAAGCTTCAATTTTGACCCGTTTCAGGCACGGAAATGACTTTAAACACACTTATTCTAGTTGACAAAGTCATAATTCACATCCAACAGTCATTTAGAGTCAAAAGATTAATGTTGAAATTTCATCCATATATTTACCATTTTGGGATCGTTCGACAGGTCCGGAGTCATCGTTTTTCATCCGAAAACTGATTTTTTGTACTGTACCAAAAATGATTCAAAATGTCAATTGGATCGTGCCTCATGTTGAATAACCACTTTTTAAACCCTCACAGTGACCAAAATTGCCATTTTTACAGAGTTTTGCTTACTCAAAAGCTTCCATTTTGACCCGTTCCAGGCACAGAAATGACTTTAAACACACTTATTCTAGTTGACAAAGTCATAATTCACATCCAACAGTCATTTAGAGTCAAAAGATTAAACGTTGAAATTTCATCCATATAGACCATTTTGGGATCGTTCGACAGGTCCGGAGTCATCGTTTTTCATCCGAAAATTGATTTTTTGTACTGTACCAAAAATGATTCAAAATGTCAATTGGATCGTGCCTCATGTTGAATAACCACTTTTTAAACCCTCACAGTGACCAAAATTGCCATTTTTACAGAGTTTTGCTTACTCAAAAGCTTCCATTTTGACCCGTTCCAGGCACAGAAATGACTTTAAACACACTTATTCTAGTTGACAAAGTCATAATTCACATCCAACAGTCATTTAGAGTCAAAAGATTAAATGTTGAAATTTCATCCATATTGACCATTTTGGGATCGTTCGACAGGTCCGGAGTCATCGTTTTTCATCCGAAAATTGATTTTTTGGACTGTACCAAAAATGATTCAAAATGTCAATTGGATCGTGCCTCATGTTGAATAACCACTTTTTAAACCCTCACAGTGACCAAAATTGCCATTTTTACAGAGTTTTGCTTACTCAAAAGCTTCCATTTTGACCCGTTCCAGGCACAGAAATGACTTTAAACACACTTATTCTAGTTGACAAAGTCATAATTCACATCCAACAGTCATTTAGAGTCAAAAGATTAAATGTTGAAATTTCATCCATATTGACCAATTCGGGATCGTTCGACAGGTCCGGAGTCATCGTTTTTCATCCGAAAATTGATTTTTCGGACTGTACCAAAAATGATTCAAAATGTCAATTGGATCGTGCCTCATGTTGAATAACCACTTTTTCAACCCTCACAGTGACCAAAATTGCCATTTTTACAGAGTTTTGCTTACTTAAAAGCTTCAATTTTGACCCGTTTCAGGCACGGAAATGACTTTAAACACACTTATTCTAGTTGACAAAGTCATAATTCACATCCAACAGTCATTTAGAGTCAAAAGATTAAATGTTGAAATTTCATCCATATTGACCATTTTGGGATCGTTCGACAGGTCCGGAGTCATCGTTTTTCATCCGAAAATTGATTTTTCGGACTGTACCAAAAATGATTCAAAATGTCAATTGGATCGTGCCTCATGTTGAATAACCACTTTTTAAACCCTCACAGTGACCAAAATTGCCATTTTTACAGAGTTTTGCTTACTCAAAAGCTTCCATTTTGACCCGTTCCAGGCACAGAAATGACTTTAAACACACTTATTTTAGTTGACAAAGTCATAATTCACATCCAACAGTCATTTAGAGTCAAAAGATTAAATGTTGAAATTTCATCCATATTGACCATTTTGGGATCGTTCGACAGGTCCGGAGTCATCGTTTTTCATCCGAAAATTGATTTTTTGGACTGTACCAAAAATGATTCAAAATGTCAATTGGATCGTGCCTCATGTTGAATAACCACTTTTTAAACCCTCACAGTGACCAAATTGCCATTTTTACAGAGTTTTGCTTACTCAAAAGCTTCCATTTTGACCCGTTCCAGGCACAGAAATGACTTTAAACACACTTATTCTAGTTGACAAAGTCATAATTCACATCCAACAGTCATTTAGAGTCAAAAGATTAAATGTTGAAATTTCATCCATATTGACCATTTTGGGATCGTTCGACAGGTCCGGAGTCATCGTTTTTCATCCGAAAATTGATTTTTTGTACTGTACCAAAAATGATTCAAAATGTCAATTGGATCGTGCCTCATGTTGAATAACCACTTTTTAAACCCTCACAGTGACCAAAATTGCCATTTTTACAGAGTTTTGCTTACTCAAAAGCTTCCATTTTGACCCGTTCCAGGCACAGAAATGACTTTAAACACACTTATTCTAGTTGACAAAGTCATAATTCACATCCAACAGTCATTTAGAGTCAAAAGATTAAATGTTGAAATTTCATCCATATTGACCATTTTGGGATCGTTCGACAGGTCCGGAGTCATCGTTTTTCATCCGAAAATTGATTTTTTGTACTGTACCAAAAATGATTCAAAATGTCAATTGGATCGTGCCTCATGTTGAATAACCACTTTTTAAACCCTCACAGTGACCAAAATTGCCATTTTTACAGAGTTTTGCTTACTCAAAAGCTTCAATTTTGACCCGTTTCAGGCACAGAAATGACTTTAAACACACTTATTTTAGTTGACAAAGTCATAATTCACATCCAACAGTCATTTAGAGTCAAAAGATTAAATGTTGAAATTTCATCCATATTGACCATTTTGGGATCGTTCGACAGGTCCGGAGTCATCGTTTTTCATCCGAAAATTGATTTTTTGGACTTTACCAAAAATGATTCAAAATGTCAATTGGATCGTGCCTCATGTTGAATAACCACTTTTTAAACCCTCACAGTGACCAAAATTGCCATTTTTACAGAGTTTTGCTTACTCAAAAGCTTCAATTTTGACCCGTTCCAGGCACAGAAATGACTTTAAACACACTTATTCTAGTTGACAAAGTCATAATTCACATCCAACAGTCATTTAGAGTCAAAAGATTAAATGTTGAAATTTCATCCATATTGACCATTTTGGGATCGTTCGACAGGTCCGGAGTCATCGTTTTTCATCCGAAAATTGATTTTTCGGACCGTACCAAAAATTATTCAAAATGTCAATTGGATCGTGCCTCATGTTGAATAACCACTTTTTAAACCCTCACAGTGACCAAAATTGCCATTTTTACAGAGTTTTGCTTACTCAAAAGCTTCCATTTTGACCCGTTCCAGGCACAGAAATGACTTTAAACACACTTATTCTAGTTGACAAAGTCATAATTCACATCCAACAGTCATTTAGAGTCAAAAGATTAAATGTTGAAATTTCATCCATATTGACCATTTTGGGATCGTTCGACAGGTCCGGAGTCATCGTTTTTCATCCGAAAATTGATTTTTTGGACTGTACCAAAAATGATTCAAAATGTCAATTGGATCGTGCCTCATGTTGAATAACCACTTTTTAAACCCTCACAGTGACCAAAATTGCCATTTTTACAGAGTTTTGCTTACTCAAAAGCTTCAATTTTGACCCGTTTCAGGCACAGAAATGACTTTAAACACACTTATTTTAGTTGACAAAGTCATAATTCACATCCAACAGTCATTTAGAGTCAAAAGATGAAATGTTGAAATTTCATCCATATTGACCATTTTGGGATCGTTCGACAGGTCCGGAGTCATCGTTTTTCATCCGAAAATTAATTTTTCGGACTGTACCAAAAATGATTCAAAATGTCAATTGGATCGTGCCTCATGTTGAATAACCACTTTTCAAACCCTCACAGTGACCAAAATTGCCATTTTTACAGAGTTTTGCTTACTCAAAAGCTTCCATTTTGACCCGTTCCAGGCACAGAAATGACTTTAAACACACTTATTCTAGTTGACAAAGTCATAATTCACATCCAACAGTCATTTAGAGTCAAAAGATTAAATGTTGAAATTTCATCCATATTGACCATTTTGGGATCGTTCGACAGGTCCGGAGTCATCGTTTTTCATCCGAAAATTGATTTTTTGGACTGTACCAAAAATTATTCAAAATGTCAATTGGATCATGCCTCATGTTGAATAACCACTTTTCAAACCCTCACAGTGACCAAAATTGCCATTTTTACAGAGTTTTGCTTACTCAAAAGCTTCCATTTTGACCCGTTCCAGGCACAGAAATGACTTTAAACACACTTATTCTAGTTGACAAAGTCATAATTCACATCCAACAGTCATTTAGAGTCAAAAGATTAAATGTTGAAATTTCATCCATATTGACCATTTTGGGATCGTTCGACAGGTCCGGAGTCATTGTTTTTCATCCGAAAATTGATTTTTCGGACTGTACCAAAAATGATTCAAAATGTCAATTGGATCGTGCCTCATGTTGAATAACCACTTTTTCAACCCTCACAGTGACCAAAATTGCCATTTTTACAGAGTTTTGCTTACTTAAAAGCTTCAATTTTGACCCGTTTCAGGCACGGAAATGACTTTAAACACACTTATTCTAGTTGACAAAGTCATAATTCACATCCAACAGTCATTTAGAGTCAAAAGATTAATGTTGAAATTTCATCCATATATTTACCATTTTGGGATCGTTCGACAGGTCCGGAGTCATCGTTTTTCATCCGAAAACTGATTTTTTGTACTGTACCAAAAATGATTCAAAATGTCAATTGGATCGTGCCTCATGTTGAATAACCACTTTTTAAACCCTCACAGTGACCAAAATTGCCATTTTTACAGAGTTTTGCTTACTCAAAAGCTTCCATTTTGACCCGTTCCAGGCACAGAAATGACTTTAAACACACTTATTCTAGTTGACAAAGTCATAATTCACATCCAACAGTCATTTAGAGTCAAAAGATTAAACGTTGAAATTTCATCCATATAGACCATTTTGGGATCGTTCGACAGGTCCGGAGTCATCGTTTTTCATCCGAAAATTGATTTTTTGTACTGTACCAAAAATGATTCAAAATGTCAATTGGATCGTGCCTCATGTTGAATAACCACTTTTTAAACCCTCACAGTGACCAAAATTGCCATTTTTACAGAGTTTTGCTTACTCAAAAGCTTCCATTTTGACCCGTTCCAGGCACAGAAATGACTTTAAACACACTTATTCTAGTTGACAAAGTCATAATTCACATCCAACAGTCATTTAGAGTCAAAAGATTAAATGTTGAAATTTCATCCATATTGACCATTTTGGGATCGTTCGACAGGTCCGGAGTCATCGTTTTTCATCCGAAAATTGATTTTTTGGACTGTACCAAAAATGATTCAAAATGTCAATTGGATCGTGCCTCATGTTGAATAACCACTTTTTAAACCCTCACAGTGACCAAAATTGCCATTTTTACAGAGTTTTGCTTACTCAAAAGCTTCCATTTTGACCCGTTCCAGGCACAGAAATGACTTTAAACACACTTATTCTAGTTGACAAAGTCATAATTCACATCCAACAGTCATTTAGAGTCAAAAGATTAAATGTTGAAATTTCATCCATATTGACCAATTCGGGATCGTTCGACAGGTCCGGAGTCATCGTTTTTCATCCGAAAATTGATTTTTCGGACTGTACCAAAAATGATTCAAAATGTCAATTGGATCGTGCCTCATGTTGAATAACCACTTTTTCAACCCTCACAGTGACCAAAATTGCCATTTTTACAGAGTTTTGCTTACTTAAAAGCTTCAATTTTGACCCGTTTCAGGCACGGAAATGACTTTAAACACACTTATTCTAGTTGACAAAGTCATAATTCACATCCAACAGTCATTTAGAGTCAAAAGATTAAATGTTGAAATTTCATCCATATTGACCATTTTGGGATCGTTCGACAGGTCCGGAGTCATCGTTTTTCATCCGAAAATTGATTTTTCGGACTGTACCAAAAATGATTCAAAATGTCAATTGGATCGTGCCTCATGTTGAATAACCACTTTTTAAACCCTCACAGTGACCAAAATTGCCATTTTTACAGAGTTTTGCTTACTCAAAAGCTTCCATTTTGACCCGTTCCAGGCACAGAAATGACTTTAAACACACTTATTTTAGTTGACAAAGTCATAATTCACATCCAACAGTCATTTAGAGTCAAAAGATTAAATGTTGAAATTTCATCCATATTGACCATTTTGGGATCGTTCGACAGGTCCGGAGTCATCGTTTTTCATCCGAAAATTGATTTTTTGGACTGTACCAAAAATGATTCAAAATGTCAATTGGATCGTGCCTCATGTTGAATAACCACTTTTTAAACCCTCACAGTGACCAAAATTGCCATTTTTACAGAGTTTTGCTTACTCAAAAGCTTCCATTTTGACCCGTTCCAGGCACAGAAATGACTTTAAACACACTTATTCTAGTTGACAAAGTCATAATTCACATCCAACAGTCATTTAGAGTCAAAAGATTAAATGTTGAAATTTCATCCATATTGACCATTTTGGGATCGTTCGACAGGTCCGGAGTCATCGTTTTTCATCCGAAAATTGATTTTTTGTACTGTACCAAAAATGATTCAAAATGTCAATTGGATCGTGCCTCATGTTGAATAACCACTTTTTAAACCCTCACAGTGACCAAAATTGCCATTTTTACAGAGTTTTGCTTACTCAAAAGCTTCCATTTTGACCCGTTCCAGGCACAGAAATGACTTTAAACACACTTATTCTAGTTGACAAAGTCATAATTCACATCCAACAGTCATTTAGAGTCAAAAGATTAAATGTTGAAATTTCATCCATATTGACCATTTTGGGATCGTTCGACAGGTCCGGAGTCATCGTTTTTCATCCGAAAATTGATTTTTTGTACTGTACCAAAAATGATTCAAAATGTCAATTGGATCGTGCCTCATGTTGAATAACCACTTTTTAAACCCTCACAGTGACCAAAATTGCCATTTTTACAGAGTTTTGCTTACTCAAAAGCTTCAATTTTGACCCGTTTCAGGCACAGAAATGACTTTAAACACACTTATTTTAGTTGACAAAGTCATAATTCACATCCAACAGTCATTTAGAGTCAAAAGATTAAATGTTGAAATTTCATCCATATTGACCATTTTGGGATCGTTCGACAGGTCCGGAGTCATCGTTTTTCATCCGAAAATTGATTTTTTGGACTTTACCAAAAATGATTCAAAATGTCAATTGGATCGTGCCTCATGTTGAATAACCACTTTTTAAACCCTCACAGTGACCAAAATTGCCATTTTTACAGAGTTTTGCTTACTCAAAAGCTTCAATTTTGACCCGTTCCAGGCACAGAAATGACTTTAAACACACTTATTCTAGTTGACAAAGTCATAATTCACATCCAACAGTCATTTAGAGTCAAAAGATTAAATGTTGAAATTTCATCCATATTGACCATTTTGGGATCGTTCGACAGGTCCGGAGTCATCGTTTTTCATCCGAAAATTGATTTTTCGGACCGTACCAAAAATTATTCAAAATGTCAATTGGATCGTGCCTCATGTTGAATAACCACTTTTTAAACCCTCACAGTGACCAAAATTGCCATTTTTACAGAGTTTTGCTTACTCAAAAGCTTCCATTTTGACCCGTTCCAGGCACAGAAATGACTTTAAACACACTTATTCTAGTTGACAAAGTCATAATTCACATCCAACAGTCATTTAGAGTCAAAAGATTAAATGTTGAAATTTCATCCATATTGACCATTTTGGGATCGTTCGACAGGTCCGGAGTCATCGTTTTTCATCCGAAAATTGATTTTTTGGACTGTACCAAAAATGATTCAAAATGTCAATTGGATCGTGCCTCATGTTGAATAACCACTTTTTAAACCCTCACAGTGACCAAAATTGCCATTTTTACAGAGTTTTGCTTACTCAAAAGCTTCAATTTTGACCCGTTTCAGGCACAGAAATGACTTTAAACACACTTATTTTAGTTGACAAAGTCATAATTCACATCCAACAGTCATTTAGAGTCAAAAGATGAAATGTTGAAATTTCATCCATATTGACCATTTTGGGATCGTTCGACAGGTCCGGAGTCATCGTTTTTCATCCGAAAATTAATTTTTCGGACTGTACCAAAAATGATTCAAAATGTCAATTGGATCGTGCCTCATGTTGAATAACCACTTTTTAAACCCTCACAGTGACCAAAATTGCCATTTTTACAGAGTTTTGCTTACTCAAAAGCTTCAATTTTGACCCGTTTCAGGCACAGAAATGACTTTAAACACACTTATTTTAGTTGACAAAGTCATAATTCACATCCAACAGTCATTTAGAGTCAAAAGATTAAATGTTGAAATTTCATCCATATTGACCATTTTGGGATCGTTCGACAGGTCCGGAGTCATCGTTTTTCATCCGAAAATTGATTTTTTGGACTGTACCAAAAATGATTCAAAATGTCAATTGGATCGTGCCTCATGTTGAATAACCACTTTTTAAACCCTCACAGTGACCAAAATTGCCATTTTTACAGAGTTTTGCTTACTCAAAAGCTTCAATTTTGACCCGTTTCAGGCACAGAAATGACTTTAAACACACTTATTCTAGTTGACAAAGTCATAATTCACATCCAACAGTCATTTAGAGTCAAAAGATTAAATGTTGAAATTTCATCCATATTGACCATTTTGGGATCGTTCGACAGGTCCGGAGTCATCGTTTTTCATCCGAAAATTAATTTTTCGGACTGTACCAAAAATGATTCAAAATGTCAATTGGATCGTGCCTCATGTTGAATAACCACTTTTTAAACCCTCACAGTGACCAAAATTGCCATTTTTACAGAGTTTTGCTTACTCAAAAGCTTCCATTTTGACCCGTTCCAGGCACAGAAATGACTTTAAACACACTTATTCTAGTTGACAAAGTCATAATTCACATCCAACAGTCATTTAGAGTCAAAAGATTAAATGTTGAAATTTCATCCATATTGACCATTTTGGGATCGTTCGACAGGTCCGGAGTCATCGTTTTTCATCCGAAAATTGATTTTTTGGACTGTACCAAAAATTATTCAAAATGTCAATTGGATCGTGCCTCATGTTGAATAACCACTTTTCAAACCCTCACAGTGACCAAAATTGCCATTTTTACAGAGTTTTGCTTACTCAAAAGCTTCCATTTTGACCCGTTCCAGGCACAGAAATGACTTTAAACACACTTATTCTAGTTGACAAAGTCATAATTCACATCCAACAGTCATTTAGAGTCAAAAGATTAAATGTTGAAATTTCATCCATATTGACCATTTTGGGATCGTTCGACAGGTCCGGAGTCATCGTTTTTCATCCGAAAATTGATTTTTTGGACTGTACCAAAAATTATTCAAAATGTCAATTGGATCATGCCTCATGTTGAATAACCACTTTTCAAACCCTCACAGTGACCAAAATTGCCATTTTTACAGAGTTTTGCTTACTCAAAAGCTTCCATTTTGACCCGTTCCAGGCACAGAAATGACTTTAAACACACTTATTCTAGTTGACAAAGTCATAATTCACATCCAACAGTCATTTAGAGTCAAAAGATTAAATGTTGAAATTTCATCCATATTGACCATTTTGGGATCGTTCGACAGGTCCGGAGTCATTGTTTTTCATCCGAAAATTGATTTTTCGGACTGTACCAAAAATGATTCAAAATGTCAATTGGATCGTGCCTCATGTTGAATAACCACTTTTTCAACCCTCACAGTGACCAAAATTGCCATTTTTACAGAGTTTTGCTTACTTAAAAGCTTCAATTTTGACCCGTTTCAGGCACGGAAATGACTTTAAACACACTTATTCTAGTTGACAAAGTCATAATTCACATCCAACAGTCATTTAGAGTCAAAAGATTAATGTTGAAATTTAATCCATATATTTACCATTTTGGGATCGTTCGACAGGTCCGGAGTCATCGTTTTTCATCCGAAAATTGATTTTTTGTACTGTACCAAAAATGATTCAAAATGTCAATTGGATCGTGCCTCATGTTGAATAACCACTTTTTAAACCCTCACAGTGACCAAAATTGCCATTTTTACAGAGTTTTGCTTACTCAAAAGCTTCCATTTTGACCCGTTCCAGGCACAGAAATGACTTTAAACACACTTATTCTAGTTGACAAAGTCATAATTCACATCCAACAGTCATTTAGAGTCAAAAGATTAAACGTTGAAATTTCATCCATATAGACCATTTTGGGATCGTTCGACAGGTCCGGAGTCATCGTTTTTCATCCGAAAATTGATTTTTTGTACTGTACCAAAAATGATTCAAAATGTCAATTGGATCGTGCCTCATGTTGAATAACCACTTTTTAAACCCTCACAGTGACCAAAATTGCCATTTTTACAGAGTTTTGCTTACTCAAAAGCTTCCATTTTGACCCGTTCCAGGCACAGAAATGACTTTAAACACACTTATTCTAGTTGACAAAGTCATAATTCACATCCAACAGTCATTTAGAGTCAAAAGATTAAATGTTGAAATTTCATCCATATTGACCATTTTGGGATCGTTCGACAGGTCCGGAGTCATCGTTTTTCATCCGAAAATTGATTTTTTGGACTGTACCAAAAATGATTCAAAATGTCAATTGGATCGTGCCTCATGTTGAATAACCACTTTTTAAACCCTCACAGTGACCAAAATTGCCATTTTTACAGAGTTTTGCTTACTCAAAAGCTTCCATTTTGACCCGTTCCAGGCACAGAAATGACTTTAAACACACTTATTCTAGTTGACAAAGTCATAATTCACATCCAACAGTCATTTAGAGTCAAAAGATTAAATGTTGAAATTTCATCCATATTGACCATTTTGGGATCGTTCGACAGGTCCGGAGTCATCGTTTTTCATCCGAAAATTGATTTTTCGGACTGTACCAAAAATGATTCAAAATGTCAATTGGATCGTGCCTCATGTTGAATAACCACTTTTTAAACCCTCACAGTGACCAAAATTGCCATTTTTACAGAGTTTTGCTTACTCAAAAGCTTCAATTTTGACCCGTTTCAGGCACAGAAATGACTTTAAACACACTTATTTTAGTTGACAAAGTCATAATTCACATCCAACAGTCATTTAGAGTCAAAAGATTAAATGTTGAAATTTCATCCATATTGACCATTTTGGGATCGTTCGACAGGTCCGGAGTCATCGTTTTTCATCCGAAAATTGATTTTTTGGACTTTACCAAAAATGATTCAAAATGTCAATTGGATCGTGCCTCATGTTGAATAACCACTTTTTAAACCCTCACAGTGACCAAAATTGCCATTTTTACAGAGTTTTGCTTACTCAAAAGCTTCAATTTTGACCCGTTTCAGGCACAGAAATGACTTTAAACACACTTATTTTAGTTGACAAAGTCATAATTCACATCCAACAGTCATTTAGAGTCAAAAGATTAAATGTTGAAATTTCATCCATATTGACCATTTTGGGATCGTTCGACAGGTCCGGAGTCATCGTTTTTCATCCAAAAATAGATTTTTTGGACTGTACCAAAAATGATTCAAAATGTCAGTTGGATCGTGCCTCATGTTGAATAACCACTTTTTCAACCCTCACAGTGACCAAAATTGCCATTTTTACAGAGTTTTGCTTACTCAAAAGCTTCCATTTTGACCCGTTCCAGGCACAGAAATTACTTTAAACACACTTATTCTAGTTGACAAAGTCATAATTCACATCCAACAGTCATTTAGAGTCAAAAGATTAAATGTTGAAATTTCATCCATATTGACCATTTTGGGATCGTTCGACAGGTCCGGAGTCATCGTTTTTCATCCGAAAATTGATTTTTTGGACTGTACCAAAAATGATTCAAAATGTCAATTGGATCGTGCCTCATGTTGAATAACCACTTTTTAAACCCTCACAGTGACCAAAATTGCCATTTTTACAGAGTTTTGCTTACTCAAAAGCTTCCATTTTGACCCGTTTCAGGCACAGAAATGACTTTAAACACACTTATTTTAGTTGACAAAGTCATAATTCACATCCAACAGTCATTTAGAGTCAAAAGATTAAATGTTGAAATTTCATCCATATTGACCATTTTGGGATCGTTCGACAGGTCCGGAGTCATCGTTTTTCATCCGAAAATTGATTTTTTGGACTGTACCAAAAATGATTCAAAATGTCAATTGGATCGTGCCTCATGTTGAATAACCACTTTTTAAACCCTCACAGTGACCAAAATTGCCATTTTTACAGAGTTTTGCTTACTCAAAAGCTTCCATTTTGACCCGTTTCAGGCACAGAAATGACTTTAAACACACTTATTTTAGTTGACAAAGTCATAATTCACATCCAACAGTCATTTAGAGTCAAAAGGTTAAATGTTGAAATTTCATCCATATTGACCATTTTGGGATCGTTCGACAGTCATCGTTTTTCATCCGAAAATTGATTTTTTGGACTGTACCAAAAATGATTCAAAATGTCAATTGGATCGTGCCTCATGTTGAATAACCACTTTTTAAACCCTCACAGTGACCAAAATTGCCATTTTTACAGAGTTTTGCTTACTCAAAAGCTTCAATTTTGACCCGTTTCAGGCACAGAAATGACTTTAAACACTCTTATTCTAGTTGACAAAGTCATAATTCACATCCAACAGTCATTTAGAGTCAAAAGATTAAATGTTGAAATTTCATCCATATTGACCATTTTGGGATCGTTCGACAGGTCCGGAGTCATCGTTTTTCATCCGAAAATTGATTTTTTGGACTGTACCAAAAATGATTCAAAATGTCAATTGGATCGTGCCTCATGTTGAATAACCACTTTTTAAACCCTCACAGTGACCAAAATTGCCATTTTTACAGAGTTTTGCTTACTCAAAAGCTTCAATTTCACCCGTTTCAGGCACAGAAATGACTTTAAACACACTTATTTTAGTTGACAAAGTCATAATTCACATCCAACAGTCATTTAGAGTCAAAAGATTAAATGTTGAAATTTCATCCATATTGACCATTTTGGGATCGTTCGACAGGTCCGGAGTCATCGTTTTTCATCCGAAAATTGATTTTTTGGACTTTACCAAAAATGATTCAAAATGTCAATTGGATCGTGCCTCATGTTGAATAACCACTTTTTAAACCCTCACAGTGACCAAAATTGCCATTTTTACAGAGTTTTGCTTACTCAAAAGCTTCAATTTTGACCCGTTTCAGGCACAGAAATGACTTTAAACACACTTATTTTAGTTGACAAAGTCATAATTCACATCCAACAGTCATTTAGAGTCAAAAGATTAAATGTTGAAATTTCATCCATATTGACCATTTTGGGATCGTTCGACAGGTCCGGAGTCATCGTTTTTCATCCGAAAATTGATTTTTTGGACTGTACCAAAAATGATTCAAAATGTCAATTGGATCGTGCCTCATGTTGAATAACCACTTTTTAAACCCTCACAGTGACCAAAATTGCCATTTTTACAGAGTTTTGCTTACTCAAAAGCTTCAATTTTGACCCGTTTCAGGCACAGAAATGACTTTAAACACACTTATTCTAGTTGACAAAGTCATAATTCTATCCAACAGTCATTTAGAGTCAAAAGATTAAATGTTGAAATTTCATCCATATTGACCATTTTGGGATCGTTCGACAGGTCCGGAGTCATCGTTTTTCATCCGAAAATTAATTTTTCGGACTGTACCAAAAATGATTCAAAATGTCAATTGGATCGTGCCTCATGTTGAATAACCACTTTTTAAACCCTCACAGTGACCAAAATTGCCATTTTTACAGAGTTTTGCTTACTCAAAAGCTTCCATTTTGACCCGTTCCAGGCACAGAAATGACTTTAAACACACTTATTCTAGTTGACAAAGTCATAATTCACATCCAACAGTCATTTAGAGTCAAAAGATTAAATGTTGAAATTTCATCCATATTGACCATTTTGGGATCGTTCGACAGGTCCGGAGTCATCGTTTTTTATCCGAAAATTGATTTTTTGGACTGTACCAAAAATTATTCAAAATGTCAATTGGATCGTGCCTCATGTTGAATAACCACTTTTCAAACCCTCACAGTGACCAAAATTGCCATTTTTACAGAGTTTTGCTTACTCAAAAGCTTCCATTTTGACCCGTTCCAGGCACAGAAATGACTTTAAACACACTTATTCTAGTTGACAAAGTCATAATTCACATCCAACAGTCATTTAGAGTCAAAAGATTAAATGTTGAAATTTCATCCATATTGACCATTTTGGGATCGTTCGACAGGTCCGGAGTCATCGTTTTTCATCCGAAAATTGATTTTTCGGACTGTACCAAAAATTATTCAAAATGTCAATTGGATCGTGCCTCATGTTGAATAACCACTTTGTAAACCCTCACAGTGACCAAAATTGCCATTTTTACAGAGTTTTGCTTACTCAAAAGCTTCAATTTTGACCCTTTTCAGGCACAGAAATGACTTTAAACACACTTATTTTAGTTGACAAAGTCATAATTCACATCCAACAGTCATTTAGAGTCAAAAGATTAAATGTTGAAATTTCATCCATATTGACCATTTTGGGATCGTTCGACAGGTCCGGAGTCATCGTTTTTCATCCGAAAATTGATTTTTTGGACTGTACCAAAAATGATTCAAAATGTCAATTGGATCGTGGCTCATGTTGAATAACCACTTTTTAAACCCTCACAGTGACCAAAATTGCCATCTTTACAGAGTTTTGCTTACTCAAAACTTCCATTTTGACCCGTTCCAGGCACAGAAATGACTTTAAACACACTTATTCTAGTTGACAAAGTCATAATTCACATCCAACAGTCATTTAGAGTCAAAAGATTAAATGTTGAAATTTCATCCATATTGACCATTTTGGGGATCGTTCGACAGGTCCGGAGTCATCGTTTTTCGTCCGAAAATTGATTTTTTGGACTGTACCAAAAATGATTCAAAATGTCAATTGGATCGTGCCTCATGTTGAATAACCACTTTTTAAACCCTCACAGTGACCAAAATTGCCATTTTTACAGAGTTTTGCTTACTCAAAAGCTTCAATTTTGACCCGTTTCAGGCACAGAAATGACTTTAAACACACTTATTTTAGTTGACAAAGTCATAATTCACATCCAACAGTCATTTAGAGTCAAAGGATTAAATGTTGAAATTTCATCCATATTGACCATTTTGGGATCGTTCGACAGGTCCAGAGTCATCGTTTTTCATCCGAAAATTGATTTTTTGGACTGTACCAAAAATGATTCAAAATGTCAATTGGATCGTGCCTCATGTTGAATAACCACTTTTTAAACCCTCACAGTGACCAAAATTGCCATTTTTACAGAGTTTTGCTAACTCAAAAGCTTCAATTTTGACCCGTTTCAGGCACAGAAATGACTTTAAACACACTTATTTTAGTTGACAAAGTCATAATTCACATCCAACAGTCATTTAGAGTCAAAAGATTAAATGTTGAAATTTCATCCATATTGACCATTTTGGGATCGTTCGACAGGTCCGGAGTCATCGTTTTTCATCCGAAAATTGATTTTTCGGACTGTACCAAAAATGATTCAAAATGTCAATTGGATCGTGCCTCATGTTGAATAACCACTTTTTAAACCCTCACAGTGACCAAAATTGCCATTTTTACAGAGTTTTGCTTACTCAAAAGCTTCCATTTTGACCCGTTCCAGGCACAGAAATGACTTTAAACACACTTATTCTAGTTGACAAAGTCATAATTCACATCCAACAGTCATTTAGAGTCAAAAGATTAAATGTTGAAATTTCATCCATATTGACCATTTTGGGATCGTTCGACAGGTCCGGAGTCATCGTATTTCATCCGAAAATTGATTTTTCGGACTGTACCAAAAATGATTCAAAATGTCAATTGGATCGTGCCTCATGTTGAATAACCACTTTTTCAACCCTCACAGTGACCAAAATTGCCATTTTTACAGAGTTTTGCTTACTTAAAAGCTTCAATTTTGACCCGTTTCAGGCACGGAAAGGACTTTAAACACACTTATTCTAGTTGACAAAGTCATAATTCACATCCAACAGTCATTTAGAGTCAAAAGATTAATGTTGAAATTTCATCCATATTGACCATTTTGGGATCGTTCGACAGGTCCGGAGTCATCGTTTTTCATCCGAAAATTGATTTTTTGTACTGTACCAAAAATGATTCAAAATGTCAATTGGATCGTGCCTCATGTTGAATAACCACTTTTTAAACCCTCACAGTGACCAAAATTGCCATTTTTACAGAGTTTTGCTTACTCAAAAGCTTCCATTTTGACCCGTTCCAGGCACAGAAATGACTTTAAACACACTTATTCTAGTTGACAAAGTCATAATTCACATCCAACAGTCATTTAGAGTCAAAAGATTAAATGTTGAAATTTCATCCATATTGACCATTTTGGGATCGTTCGACAGGTCCGGAGTCATCGTTTTTCATCCGAAAATTGATTTTTTTGTACTGTACCAAAAATGATTCAAAATGTCAATTGGATCGTGCCTCATGTTGAATAACCACTTTTTAAACCCTCACAGTGACCAAAATTGCCATTTTTACAGAGTTTTGCTTACTCAAAAGCTTCAATTTTGACCAGTTTCAGGCACAGAAATGACTTTAAACACACTTATTTTAGTTGACAAAGTCATAATTCACATCCAACAGTCATTTAGAGTCAAAAGATTAAATGTTGAAATTTCATCCATATTGACCATTTTGGGATCGTTCGACAGGTCCGGAGTCATCGTTTTTCATCCGAAAATTGATTTTTTGGACTTTACCAAAAATGATTCAAAATGTCAATTGGATCGTGCCTCATGTTGAATAACCACTTTTTAAACCCTCACAGTGACCAAAATTGCCATTTTTACAGAGTTTTGCTTACTCAAAAGCTTCAATTTTGACCCGTTCCAGGCACAGAAATGACTTTAAACACACTTATTCTAGTTGACAAAGTCATAATTCACATCCAACAGTCATTTAGAGTCAAAAGATTAAATGTTGAAATTTCATCCATATTGACCATTTTGGGATTGTTCGACAGGTCCGGAGTCATCGTTTTTCATCCGAAAATTGATTTTTCGGACCGTACCAAAAATTATTCAAAATGTCAATTGGATCGTGCCTCATGTTGAATAACCACTTTTTAAACCCTCACAGTGACCAAAATTGCCATTTTTACAGAGTTTTGCTTACTCAAAAGCTTCCATTTTGACCCGTTCCAGGCACAGAAATGACTTTAAACACACTTATTCTAGTTGACAAAGTCATAATTCACATCCAACAGTCATTTAGAGTCAAAAGATTAAATGTTGAAATTTCATCCATATTGACCATTTTGGGATCGTTCGACAGGTCCGGAGTCATCGTTTTTCATCCGAAAATTGATTTTTTGGACTGTACCAAAAATTATTCAAAATGTCAATTGGATCGTGCCTCATGTTGAATAACCACTTTTTAAACCCTCACAGTGACCAAAATTGCCATTTTTACAGAGTTTTGCTTACTCAAAAGCTTCAATTTTGACCCGTTTCAGGCACAGAAATGACTTTAAACACACTTATTTTAGTTGACAAAGTCATAATTCACATCCAACAGTCATTTAGAGTCAAAAGATGAAATGTTGAAATTTCATCCATATTGACCATTTTGGGATCGTTCGACAGGTCCGGAGTCATCGTTTTTCATCCAAAAATTGATTTTTTGGACTTTACCAAAAATGATTCAAAATGTCAATTGGATCGTGCCTCATGTTGAATAACCACTTTTTAAACCCTCACAGTGACCAAAATTGCCATTTTTACAGAGTTTTGCTTACTCAAAAGCTTCAATTTTGACCCGTTTCAGGCACAGAAATGACTTTAAACACACTTATTTTAGTTGACAAAGTCATAATTCACATCCAACAGTCATTTAGAGTCAAAAGATTAAATGTTGAAATTTCATCCATATTGACCATTTTGGGATCGTTCGACAGGTCCGGAGTCATCGTTTTTCATCCGAAAATTGATTTTTTGGACTGTACCAAAAATGATTCAAAATGTCAATTGGATCGTGCCTCATGTTGAATAACCACTTTTTAAACCCTCACAGTGACCAAAATTGCCATTTTTACAGAGTTTTGCTTACTCAAAAGCTTCAATTTTGACCCGTTTCAGGCACAGAAATGACTTTAAACACACTTATTCTAGTTGACAAAGTCATAATTCACATCCAACAGTCATTTAGAGTCAAAAGATTAAATGTTGAAATTTCATCCATATTGACCATTTTGGGATCGTTCGACAGGTCCGGAGTCATCGTTTTTCATCCGAAAATTAATTTTTCGGACTGTACCAAAAATGATTCAAAATGTCAATTGGATCGTGCCTCATGTTGAATAACCACTTTTTAAACCCTCACAGTGACCAAAATTGCCATTTTTACAGAGTTTTGCTTACTCAAAAGCTTCCATTTTGACCCGTTCCAGGCACAGAAATGACTTTAAACACACTTATTCTAGTTGACAAAGTCATAATTCACATCCAACAGTCATTTAGAGTCAAAAGATTAAATGTTGAAATTTCATCCATATTGACCATTTTGGGATCGTTCGACAGGTCCGGAGTCATCGTTTTTCATCCGAAAATTGATTTTTTGGACTGTACCAAAAATTATTCAAAATGTCAATTGGATCGTGCCTCATGTTGAATAACCACTTTTCAAACCCTCACAGTGACCAAAATTGCCATTTTTACAGAGTTTTGCTTACTCAAAAGCTTCCATTTTGACCCGTTCCAGGCACAGAAATGACTTTAAACACACTTATTCTAGTTGACAAAGTCATAATTCACATCCAACAGTCATTTAGAGTCAAAAGATTAAATGTTGAAATTTCATCCATATTGACCATTTTGGGATCGTTCGACAGGTCCGGAGTCATCGTTTTTCATCCGAAAATTGATTTTTTGGACTGTACCAAAAATTATTCAAAATGTCAATTGGATCATGCCTCATGTTGAATAACCACTTTTCAAACCCTCACAGTGACCAAAATTGCCATTTTTACAGAGTTTTGCTTACTCAAAAGCTTCCATTTTGACCCGTTCCAGGCACAGAAATGACTTTAAACACACTTATTCTAGTTGACAAAGTCATAATTCACATCCAACAGTCATTTAGAGTCAAAAGATTAAATGTTGAAATTTCATCCATATTGACCATTTTGGGATCGTTCGACAGGTCCGGAGTCATTGTTTTTCATCCGAAAATTGATTTTTCGGACTGTACCAAAAATGATTCAAAATGTCAATTGGATCGTGCCTCATGTTGAATAACCACTTTTTCAACCCTCACAGTGACCAAAATTGCCATTTTTACAGAGTTTTGCTTACTTAAAAGCTTCAATTTTGACCCGTTTCAGGCACGGAAATGACTTTAAACACACGTATTCTAGTTGACAAAGTCATAATTCACATCCAACAGTCATTTAGAGTCAAAAGATTAATGTTGAAATTTCATCCATATATTTACCATTTTGGGATCGTTCGACAGGTCCGGAGTCATCGTTTTTCATCCGAAAACTGATTTTTTGTACTGTACCAAAAATGATTCAAAATGTCAATTGGATCGTGCCTCATGTTGAATAACCACTTTTTAAACCCTCACAGTGACCAAAATTGCCATTTTTACAGAGTTTTGCTTACTCAAAAGCTTCCATTTTGACCCGTTCCAGGCACAGAAATGACTTTAAACACACTTATTCTAGTTGACAAAGTCATAATTCACATCCAACAGTCATTTAGAGTCAAAAGATTAAACGTTGAAATTTCATCCATATAGACCATTTTGGGATCGTTCGACAGGTCCGGAGTCATCGTTTTTCATCCGAAAATTGATTTTTTGTACTGTACCAAAAATGATTCAAAATGTCAATTGGATCGTGCCTCATGTTGAATAACCACTTTTTAAACCCTCACAGTGACCAAAATTGCCATTTTTACAGAGTTTTGCTTACTCAAAAGCTTCCATTTTGACCCGTTCCAGGCACAGAAATGACTTTAAACACACTTATTCTAGTTGACAAAGTCATAATTCACATCCAACAGTCATTTAGAGTCAAAAGATTAAATGTTGAAATTTCATCCATATTGACCATTTTAGGATCGTTCGACAGGTCCGGAGTCATCGTTTTTCATCCGAAAATTGATTTTTTGGACTGTACCAAAAATGATTCAAAATGTCAATTGGATCGTGCCTCATGTTGAATAACCACTTTTTAAACCCTCACAGTGACCAAAATTGCCATTTTTACAGAGTTTTGCTTACTCAAAAGCTTCCATTTTGACCCGTTCCAGGCACAGAAATGACTTTAAACACACTTATTCTAGTTGACAAAGTCATAATTCACATCCAACAGTCATTTAGAGTCAAAAGATTAAATGTTGAAATTTCATCCATATTGACCATTTTGGGATCGTTCGACAGGTCCGGAGTCATCGTTTTTCATCCGAAAATTGATTTTTCGGACTGTACCAAAAATGATTCAAAATGTCAATTGGATCGTGCCTCATGTTGAATAACCACTTTTTCAACCCTCACAGTGACCAAAATTGCCATTTTTACAGAGTTTTGCTTACTTAAAAGCTTCAATTTTGACCCGTTTCAGGCACGGAAATGACTTTAAACACACTTATTCTAGTTGACAAAGTCATAATTCACATCCAACAGTCATTTAGAGTCAAAAGATTAAATGTTGAAATTTCATCCATATTGACCATTTTGGGATCGTTCGACAGGTCCGGAGTCATCGTTTTTCATCCGAAAATTGATTTTTCGGACTGTACCAAAAATGATTCAAAATGTCAATTGGATCGTGCCTCATGTTGAATAACCACTTTTTAAACCCTCACAGTGACCAAAATTGCCATTTTTACAGAGTTTTGCTTACTCAAAAGCTTCCATTTTGACCCGTTCCAGGCACAGAAATGACTTTAAACACACTTATTTTAGTTGACAAAGTCATAATTCACATCCAACAGTCATTTAGAGTCAAAAGATTAAATGTTGAAATTTCATCCATATTGACCATTTTGGGATCGTTCGACAGGTCCGGAGTCATCGTTTTTCATCCGAAAATTGATTTTTTGGACTGTACCAAAAATGATTCAAAATGTCAATTGGATCGTGCCTCATGTTGAATAACCACTTTTTAAACCCTCACAGTGACCAAAATTGCCATTTTTACAGAGTTTTGCTTACTCAAAAGCTTCCATTTTGACCCGTTCCAGGCACAGAAATGACTTTAAACACACTTATTCTAGTTGACAAAGTCATAATTCACATCCAACAGTCATTTAGAGTCAAAAGATTAAATGTTGAAATTTCATCCATATTGACCATTTTGGGATCGTTCGACAGGTCCGGAGTCATCGTTTTTCATCCGAAAATTGATTTTTTGTACTGTACCAAAAATGATTCAAAATGTCAATTGGATCGTGCCTCATGTTGAATAACCACTTTTTAAACCCTCACAGTGACCAAAATTGCCATTTTTACAGAGTTTTGCTTACTCAAAAGCTTCCATTTTGACCCGTTCCAGGCACAGAAATGACTTTAAACACACTTATTCTAGTTGACAAAGTCATAATTCACATCCAACAGTCATTTAGAGTCAAAAGATTAAATGTTGAAATTTCATCCATATTGACCATTTTGGGATCGTTCGACAGGTCCGGAGTCATCGTTTTTCATCCGAAAATTGATTTTTTGTACTGTACCAAAAATGATTCAAAATGTCAATTGGATCGTGCCTCATGTTGAATAACCACTTTTTAAACCCTCACAGTGACCAAAATTGCCATTTTTACAGAGTTTTGCTTACTCAAAAGCTTCAATTTTGACCCGTTTCAGGCACAGAAATGACTTTAAACACACTTATTTTAGTTGACAAAGTCATAATTCACATCCAACAGTCATTTAGAGTCAAAAGATTAAATGTTGAAATTTCATCCATATTGGCCATTTTGGGATCGTTCGACAGGTCCGGAGTCATCGTTTTTCATCCGAAAATTGATTTTTTGGACTTTACCAAAAATGATTCAAAATGTCAATTGGATCGTGCCTCATGTTGAATAACCACTTTTTAAACCCTCACAGTGACCAAAATTGCCATTTTTACAGAGTTTTGCTTACTCAAAAGCTTCAATTTTGACCCGTTCCAGGCACAGAAATGACTTTAAACACACTTATTCTAGTTGACAAAGTCATAATTCACATCCAACAGTCATTTAGAGTCAAAAGATTAAATGTTGAAATTTCATCCATATTGACCATTTTGGGATCGTTCGACAGGTCCAGAGTCATCGTTTTTCATCCGAAAATTGATTTTTCGGACCGTACCAAAAATTATTCAAAATGTCAATTGGATCGTGCCTCATGTTGAATAACCACTTTTTAAACCCTCACAGTGACCAAAATTGCCATTTTTACAGAGTTTTGCTTACTCAAAAGCTTCCATTTTGACCTGTTCCAGGCACAGAAATGACTTTAAACACACTTATTCTAGTTGACAAAGTCATAATTCACATCCAACAGTCATTTAGAGTCAAAAGATTAAATGTTGAAATTTCATCCATATTGACCATTTTGGGATCGTTCGACAGGTCCGGAGTCATCGTTTTTCATCCGAAAATTGATTTTTTGGACTGTACCAAAAATGATTCAAAATGTCAATTGGATCGTGCCTCATGTTGAATAACCACTTTTTAAACCCTCACAGTGACCAAAATTGCCATTTTTACAGAGTTTTGCTTACTCAAAAGCTTCAATTTTGACCCGTTTCAGGCACAGAAATGACTTTAAACACACTTATTTTAGTTGACAAAGTCATAATTCACATCCAACAGTCATTTAGAGTCAAAAGATGAAATGTTGAAATTTCATCCATATTGACCATTTTGGGATTGTTCGACAGGTCCGGAGTCATCGTTTTTCATCCAAAAATTGATTTTTTGGACTTTACCAAAAATGATTCAAAATGTCAATTGGATCGTGCCTCATGTTGAATAACCACTTTTTAAACCCTCACAGTGACCAAAATTGCCATTTTTACAGAGTTTTGCTTACTCAAAAGCTTCAATTTTGACCCGTTTCAGGCACAGAAATGACTTTAAACACACTTATTTTAGTTGACAAAGTCATAATTCACATCCAACAGTCATTTAGAGTCAAAAGATTAAAAGTTGAAATTTCATCCATATTGACCATTTTGGGATCGTTCGACAGGTCCGGAGTCATCGTTTTTCATCCGAAAATTGATTTTTTGGACTGTACCAAAAATGATTCAAAATGTCAATTGGATCGTGCCTCATGTTGAATAACCACTTTTTAAACCCTCACAGTGACCAAAATTGCCATTTTTACAGAGTTTTGCTTACTCAAAAGCTTCAATTTTGACCCGTTTCAGGCACAGAAATGACTTTAAACACACTTATTCTAGTTGACAAAGTCATAATTCACATCCAACAGTCATTTAGAGTCAAAAGATTAAATGTTGAAATTTCATCCATATTGACCATTTTGGGATCGTTCGACAGGTCCGGAGTCATCGTTTTTCATCCGAAAATTAATTTTTCGGACTGTACCAAAAATGATTCAAAATGTCAATTGGATCGTGCCTCATGTTGAATAACCACTTTTTAAACCCTCACAGTGACCAAAATTGCCATTTTTACAGAGTTTTGCTTACTCAAAAGCTTCCATTTTGACCCGTTCCAGGCACAGAAATGACTTTAAACACACTTATTCTAGTTGACAAAGTCATAATTCACATCCAACAGTCATTTAGAGTCAAAAGATTAAATGTTGAAATTTCATCCATATTGACCATTTTGGGATCGTTCGACAGGTCCGGAGTCATCGTTTTTCATCCGAAAATTGATTTTTTGGACTGTACCAAAAATTATTCAAAATGTCAATTGGATCGTGCCTCATGTTGAATAACCACTTTTCAAACCCTCACAGTGACCAAAATTGCCATTTTTACAGAGTTTTGCTTACTCAAAAGCTTCCATTTTGACCCGTTCCAGGCACAGAAATGACTTTAAACACACTTATTCTAGTTGACAAAGTCATAATTCACATCCAACAGTCATTTAGAGTCAAAAGATTAAATGTTGAAATTTCATCCATATTGACCATTTTGGGATCGTTCGACAGGTCCGGAGTCATCGTTTTTCATCCGAAAATTGATTTTTTGGACTGTACCAAAAATTATTCAAAATGTCAATTGGATCATGCCTCATGTTGAATAACCACTTTTCAAACCCTCACAGTGACCAAAATTGCCATTTTTACAGAGTTTTGCTTACTCAAAAGCTTCCATTTTGACCCGTTCCAGGCACAGAAATGACTTTAAACACACTTATTCTAGTTGACAAAGTCATAATTCACATCCAACAGTCATTTAGAGTCAAAAGATTAAATGTTGAAATTTCATCCATATTGACCATTTTGGGATCGTTCGACAGGTCCGGAGTCATTGTTTTTCATCCGAAAATTGATTTTTCGGACTGTACCAAAAATGATTCAAAATGTCAATTGGATCGTGCCTCATGTTGAATAACCACTTTTTCAACCCTCACAGTGACCAAAATTGCCATTTTTACAGAGTTTTGCTTACTTAAAAGCTTCAATTTTGACCCGTTTCAGGCACGGAAATGACTTTAAACACACTTATTCTAGTTGACAAAGTCATAATTCACATCCAACAGTCATTTAGAGTCAAAAGATTAATGTTGAAATTTAATCCATATATTTACCATTTTGGGATCGTTCGACAGGTCCGGAGTCATCGTTTTTCATCCGAAAATTGATTTTTTGTACTGTACCAAAAATGATTCAAAATGTCAATTGGATCGTGCCTCATGTTGAATAACCACTTTTTAAACCCTCACAGTGACCAAAATTGCCATTTTTACAGAGTTTTGCTTACTCAAAAGCTTCCATTTTGACCCGTTCCAGGCACAGAAATGACTTTAAACACACTTATTCTAGTTGACAAAGTCATAATTCACATCCAACAGTCATTTAGAGTCAAAAGATTAAACGTTGAAATTTCATCCATATAGACCATTTTGGGATCGTTCGACAGGTCCGGAGTCATCGTTTTTCATCCGAAAATTGATTTTTTGTACTGTACCAAAAATGATTCAAAATGTCAATTGGATCGTGCCTCATGTTGAATAACCACTTTTTAAACCCTCACAGTGACCAAAATTGCCATTTTTACAGAGTTTTGCTTACTCAAAAGCTTCCATTTTGACCCGTTCCAGGCACAGAAATGACTTTAAACACACTTATTCTAGTTGACAAAGTCATAATTCACATCCAACAGTCATTTAGAGTCAAAAGATTAAATGTTGAAATTTCATCCATATTGACCATTTTGGGATCGTTCGACAGGTCCGGAGTCATCGTTTTTCATCCGAAAATTGATTTTTTGGACTGTACCAAAAATGATTCAAAATGTCAATTGGATCGTGCCTCATGTTGAATAACCACTTTTTAAACCCTCACAGTGACCAAAATTGCCATTTTTACAGAGTTTTGCTTACTCAAAAGCTTCCATTTTGACCCGTTCCAGGCACAGAAATGACTTTAAACACACTTATTCTAGTTGACAAAGTCATAATTCACATCCAACAGTCATTTAGAGTCAAAAGATTAAATGTTGAAATTTCATCCATATTGACCATTTTGGGATCGTTCGACAGGTCCGGAGTCATCGTTTTTCATCCGAAAATTGATTTTTCGGACTGTACCAAAAATGATTCAAAATGTCAATTGGATCGTGCCTCATGTTGAATAACCACTTTTTCAACCCTCACAGTGACCAAAATTGCCATTTTTACAGAGTTTTGCTTACTTAAAAGCTTCAATTTTGACCCGTTTCAGGCACGGAAATGACTTTAAACACACTTATTCTAGTTGACAAAGTCATAATTCACATCCAACAGTCATTTAGAGTCAAAAGATTAAATGTTGAAATTTCATCCATATTGACCATTTTGGGATCGTTCGACAGGTCCGGAGTCATCGTTTTTCATCCGAAAATTGATTTTTCGGACTGTACCAAAAATGATTCAAAATGTCAATTGGATCGTGCCTCATGTTGAATAACCACTTTTTAAACCCTCACAGTGACCAAAATTGCCATTTTTACAGAGTTTTGCTTACTCAAAAGCTTCCATTTTGACCCGTTCCAGGCACAGAAATGACTTTAAACACACTTATTTTAGTTGACAAAGTCATAATTCACATCCAACAGTCATTTAGAGTCAAAAGATTAAATGTTGAAATTTCATCCATATTGACCATTTTGGGATCGTTCGACAGGTCCGGAGTCATCGTTTTTCATCCGAAAATTGATTTTTTGGACTGTACCAAAAATGATTCAAAATGTCAATTGGATCGTGCCTCATGTTGAATAACCACTTTTTAAACCCTCACAGTGACCAAAATTGCCATTTTTACAGAGTTTTGCTTACTCAAAAGCTTCCATTTTGACCCGTTCCAGGCACAGAAATGACTTTAAACACACTTATTCTAGTTGACAAAGTCATAATTCACATCCAACAGTCATTTAGAGTCAAAAGATTAAATGTTGAAATTTCATCCATATTGACCATTTTGGGATCGTTCGACAGGTCCGGAGTCATCGTTTTTCATCCGAAAATTGATTTTTTGGACTGTACCAAAAATGATTCAAAATGTCAATTTGATCGTGCCTCATGTTGAATAACCACTTTTTCAACCCTCACAGTGACCAAAATTGCCATTTTTACAGAGTTTTGCTTACTCAAAAGCTTCCATTTTGACCCGTTCCAGGCACAGAAATGACTTTAAACACACTTATTCTAGTTGACAAAGTCATAATTCACATCCAACAGTCATTTAGAGTCAAAAGATTAAATGTTGAAATTTCATCCATATTGACCATTTTGGGATCGTTCGACAGGTCCGGAGTCATCGTTTTTCATCCGAAAATTGATTTTTTGGACTGTACCAAAAATGATTCAAAATGTCAATTGGATCGTGCCTCATGTTGAATAACCACTTTTTAAACCCTCACAGTGACCAAAATTGCCATTTTTACAGAGTTTTGCTTACTCAAAAGCTTCAATTTTGACCCGTTTCAGGCACAGAAATGACTTTAAACACACTTATTTTAGTTGACAAAGTCATAATTCACATCCAACAGTCATTTAGAGTCAAAAGATTAAATGTTGAAATTTCATCCATATTGACCATTTTGGGATCGTTCGACAGGTCCGGAGTCATCGTTTTTCATCCGAAAATTGATTTTTTGGACTTTACCAAAAATGATTCAAAATGTCAATTGGATCGTGCCTCATGTTGAATAACCACTTTTTAAACCCTCACAGTGACCAAAATTGCCATTTTTACAGAGTTTTGCTTACTCAAAAGCTTCAATTTTGACCCGTTTCAGGCACAGAAATGACTTTAAACACACTTATTTTAGTTGACAAAGTCATAATTCACATCCAACAGTCATTTAGAGTCAAAAGATTAAATGTTGAAATTTCATCCATATTGACCATTTTGGGATCGTTCGACAGGTCCGGAGTCATCGTTTTTCATCCGAAAATTGATTTTTTGGACTGTACCAAAAATGATTCAAAATGTCAGTTGGATCGTGCCTCATGTTGAATAACCACTTTTTCAACCCTCACAGTGACCAAAATTGCCATTTTTGCAGAGTTTTGCTTACTTAAAAGCTTCAATTTTGACCCGTTTCAGGCACGGAAATGACTTTAAACACACTTATTCTAGTTGACAAAGTCATAATTCACATCCAACAGTCATTTAGAGTCAAAAGATTAAATGTTGAAATTTCATCCATATTGACCATTTTGGGATCGTTCGACAGGTCCGGAGTCATCGTTTTTCATCCGAAAATTGATTTTTTGGACTGTACCAAAAATGATTCAAAATGTCAATTGGATCGTGCCTCATGTTGAATAACCACTTTTTAAACCCTCACAGTGACCAAAATTGCCATTTTTACAGAGTTTTGCTTACTCAAAAGCTTCCATTTTGACCCGTTTCAGGCACAGAAATGACTTTAAACACACTTATTTTAGTTGACAAAGTCATAATTCACATCCAACAGTCATTTAGAGTCAAAAGATTAAATGTTGAAATTTCATCCATATTGACCATTTTGGGATCGTTCGACAGGTCCGGAGTCATCGTTTTTCATCCGAAAATTGATTTTTTGGACTGTACCAAAAATGATTCAAAATGTCAATTGGATCGTGCCTCATGTTGAATAACCACTTTTTAAACCCTCACAGTGACCAAAATTGCCATTTTTACAGAGTTTTGCTTACTCAAAAGCTTCAATTTCGACCCGTTTCAGGCACAGAAATGACTTTAAACACACTTATTTTAGTTGACAAAGTCATAATTCACATCCAACAGTCATTTAGAGTCAAAAGGTTAAATGTTGAAATTTCATCCATATTGACCATTTTGGGATCGTTCGACAGTCATCGTTTTTCATCCGAAAATTGATTTTTTGGACTGTACCAAAAATGATTCAAAATGTCAATTGGATCGTGCCTCATGTTGAATAACCACTTTTTAAACCCTCACAGTGACCAAAATTGCCATTTTTACAGAGTTTTGCTTACTCAAAAGCTTCAATTTTGACCCGTTTCAGGCACAGAAATGACTTTAAACACTCTTATTCTAGTTGACAAAGTCATAATTCACATCCAACAGTCATTTAGAGTCAAAAGATTAAATGTTGAAATTTCATCCATATTGACCATTTTGGGATCGTTCGACAGGTCCGGAGTCATCGTTTTTCATCCGAAAATTGATTTTTTGGACTGTACCAAAAATGATTCAAAATGTCAATTGGATCGTGCCTCATGTTGAATAACCACTTTTTAAACCCTCACAGTGACCAAAATTGCCATTTTTACAGAGTTTTGCTTACTCAAAAGCTTCCATTTTGACCCGTTTCAGGCACAGAAATGACTTTAAACACACTTATTTTAGTTGACAAAGTCATAATTCACATCCAACAGTCATTTAGAGTCAAAAGATTAAATGTTGAAATTTCATCCATATTGACCATTTTGGGATCGTTCGACAGGTCCGGAGTCATCGTTTTTCATCCGAAAATTGATTTTTTGGACTGTACCAAAAATGATTAAAAATGTCAATTGGATCGTGCCTCATGTTGAATAACCACTTTTTAAACCCTCACAGTGACCAAAATTGCCATTTTTACAGAGTTTTGCTTACTCAAAAGCTTCCATTTTTACCCGTTCCAGGCACAGAAATGACTTTAAACACACTTATTCTAGTTGACAAAGTCATAATTCACATCCAACAGTCATTTAGAGTCAAAAGATTAAATGTTGAAATTTCATCCATATTGACCATTTTGGGATCGTTCGACAGGTCCGGAGTCATCGTTTTTCATCCGAAAATTGATTTTTCTGACTGTACCCAAAATGATTCAAAATGTCAATTGGATCGTGCCTCATGTTGAATAACCACTTTTTCAACCTTCACAGTGACCAAAATTGCCATTTTTACAGAGTTTTTCTTACTTAAAAGCTTCAATTTGACCCGTTTTAGGCACGGAAATGACTTTAAACACACTTATTCTAGTTGACAAAGTCATAATTCACATCCAACAGTCATTTAGAGTCAAAAGATTAAATGTTGAAATTTCATCCATATTGACCATTTTGGGATCGTTCGACAGGTCCGGAGTCATCGTTTTTCATCCGAAAATTGATTTTTTGGACTGTACCAAAAATGATTCAAAATGTCAATTGGATCGTGCCTCATGTTGAATAACCACTTTTTAAACCCTCACAGTGACCAAAATTGCCATTTTTACAGAGTTTTGCTTACTCAAAAGCTTCCATTTTGACCCGTTCCAGGCACAGAAATGACTTTAAACACACTTATTTTAGTTGACAAAGTCATAATTCACATCCAACAGTCATTTAGAGTCAAAAGATTAAATGTTGAAATTTCATCCATATTGACCATTTTGGGATCGTTCGACAGGTCCGGAGTCATCGTTTTTCATCCGAAAATTGATTTTTTGGACTGTACCAAAAATGATTCAAAATGTCAATTGGATCGTGCCTCATGTTGAATAACCACTTTTTAAACCCTCACAGTGACCAAAATTGCCATTTTTACAGAGTTTTGCTTACTCAAAAGCTTCCATTTTGACCCGTTCCAGGCACAGAAATGACTTTAAACACACTTATTCTAGTTGACAAAGTCATAATTCACATCCAACAGTCATTTAGAGTCAAAAGATTAAATGTTGAAATTTCATCCATATTGACCATTTTGGGATCGTTCGACAGGTCCGGAGTCATCGTTTTTCATCCGAAAATTGATTTTTTGGACTGTACCAAAAATGATTCAAAATGTCAATTTGATCGTGCCTCATGTTGAATAACCACTTTTTCAACCCTCACAGTGACCAAAATTGCCATTTTTACAGAGTTTTGCTTACTCAAAAGCTTCCATTTTGACCCGTTCCAGGCACAGAAATGACTTTAAACACACTTATTCTAGTTGACAAAGTCATAATTCACATCCAACAGTCATTTAGAGTCAAAAGATTAAATGTTGAAATTTCATCCATATTGACCATTTTGGGATCGTTCGACAGGTCCGGAGTCATCGTTTTTCATCCGAAAATTGATTTTTTGGACTGTACCAAAAATGATTCAAAATGTCAATTGGATCGTGCCTCATGTTGAATAACCACTTTTTAAACCCTCACAGTGACCAAAATTGCCATTTTTACAGAGTTTTGCTTACTCAAAAGCTTCAATTTTGACCCGTTTCAGGCACAGAAATGACTTTAAACACACTTATTTTAGTTGACAAAGTCATAATTCACATCCAACAGTCATTTAGAGTCAAAAGATTAAATGTTGAAATTTCATCCATATTGACCATTTTGGGATCGTTCGACAGGTCCGGAGTCATCGTTTTTCATCCGAAAATTGATTTTTTGGACTTTACCAAAAATGATTCAAAATGTCAATTGGATCGTGCCTCATGTTGAATAACCACTTTTTAAACCCTCACAGTGACCAAAATTGCCATTTTTACAGAGTTTTGCTTACTCAAAAGCTTCAATTTTGACCCGTTTCAGGCACAGAAATGACTTTAAACACACTTATTTTAGTTGACAAAGTCATAATTCACATCCAACAGTCATTTAGAGTCAAAAGATTAAATGTTGAAATTACATCCATATTGACCATTTTGGGATCGTTCGACAGGTCCGGAGTCATCGTTTTTCATCCGAAAATTGATTTTTTGGACTGTACCAAAAATGATTCAAAATGTCAGTTGGATCGTGCCTCATGTTGAATAACCACTTTTTCAACCCTCACAGTGACCAAAATTGCCATTTTTGCAGAGTTTTGCTTACTTAAAAGCTTCAATTTTGACCCGTTTCAGGCACGGAAATGACTTTAAACACACTTATTCTAGTTGACAAAGTCATAATTCACATCCAACAGTCATTTAGAGTCAAAAGATTAAATGTTGAAATTTCATCCATATTGACCATTTTGGGATCGTTCGACAGGTCCGGAGTCATCGTTTTTCATCCGAAAATTGATTTTTTGTACTGTACCAGAAATGATTCAAAATGTCAATTGGATCGTGCCTCATGTTGAATAACCACTTTTTAAACCCTCACAGTGACCAAAATTGCCATTTTTACAGAGTTTTGCTTACTCAAAAGCTTCCATTTTGACCCGTTCCAGGCACAGAAATTACTTTAAACACACTTATTCTAGTTGACAAAGTCATAATTCACATCCAACAGTCATTTAGAGTCAAAAGATTAAATGTTGAAATTTCATCCATATTGACCATTTTGGGATCGTTCGACAGGTCCGGAGTCATCGTTTTTCATCCGAAAATTGATTTTTTGGACTGTACCAAAAATGATTCAAAATGTCAATTGGATCGTGCCTCATGTTGAATAACCACTTTTTAAACCCTCACAGTGACCAAAATTGCCATTTTTACAGAGTTTTGCTTACTCAAAAGCTTCCATTTTGACCCGTTTCAGGCACAGAAATGACTTTAAACACACTTATTTTAGTTGACAAAGTCATAATTCACATCCAACAGTCATTTAGAGTCAAAAGATTAAATGTTGAAATTTCATCCATATTGACCATTTTGGGATCGTTCGACAGGTCCGGAGTCATCGTTTTTCATCCGAAAATTGATTTTTTGGACTGTACCAAAAATGATTCAAAATGTCAATTGGATCGTGCCTCATGTTGAATAACCACTTTTTAAACCCTCACAGTGACCAAAATTGCCATTTTTACAGAGTTTTGCTTACTCAAAAGCTTCAATTTCGACCCGTTTCAGGCACAGAAATGACTTTAAACACACTTATTTTAGTTGACAAAGTCATAATTCACATCCAACAGTCATTTAGAGTCAAAAGGTTAAATGTTGAAATTTCATCCATATTGACCATTTTGGGATCGTTCGACAGTCATCGTTTTTCATCCGAAAATTGATTTTTTGGACTGTACCAAAAATGATTCAAAATGTCAATTGGATCGTGCCTCATGTTGAATAACCACTTTTTAAACCCTCACAGTGACCAAAATTGCCATTTTTACAGAGTTTTGCTTACTCAAAAGCTTCAATTTTGACCCGTTTCAGGCACAGAAATGACTTTAAACACTCTTATTCTAGTTGACAAAGTCATAATTCACATCCAACAGTCATTTAGAGTCAAAAGATTAAATGTTGAAATTTCATCCATATTGACCATTTTGGGATCGTTCGACAGGTCCGGAGTCATCGTTTTTCATCCGAAAATTGATTTTTTGGACTGTACCAAAAATGATTCAAAATGTCAATTGGATCGTGCCTCATGTTGAATAACCACTTTTTAAACCCTCACAGTGACCAAAATTGCCATTTTTACAGAGTTTTGCTTACTCAAAAGCTTCCATTTTGACCCGTTTCAGGCACAGAAATGACTTTAAACACACTTATTTTAGTTGACAAAGTCATAATTCACATCCAACAGTCATTTAGAGTCAAAAGATTAAATGTTGAAATTTCATCCATATTGACCATTTTGGGATCGTTCGACAGGTCCGGAGTCATCGTTTTTCATCCGAAAATTGATTTTTTGGACTGTACCAAAAATGATTAAAAATGTCAATTGGATCGTGCCTCATGTTGAATAACCACTTTTTAAACCCTCACAGTGACCAAAATTGCCATTTTTACAGAGTTTTGCTTACTCAAAAGCTTCCATTTTTACCCGTTCCAGGCACAGAAATGACTTTAAACACACTTATTCTAGTTGACAAAGTCATAATTCACATCCAACAGTCATTTAGAGTCAAAAGATTAAATGTTGAAATTTCATCCATATTGACCATTTTGGGATCGTTCGACAGGTCCGGAGTCATCGTTTTTCATCCGAAAATTGATTTTTCTGACTGTACCCAAAATGATTCAAAATGTCAATTGGATCGTGCCTCATGTTGAATAACCACTTTTTCAACCTTCACAGTGACCAAAATTGCCATTTTTACAGAGTTTTTCTTACTTAAAAGCTTCAATTTGACCCGTTTTAGGCACGGAAATGACTTTAAACACACTTATTCTAGTTGACAAAGTCATAATTCACATCCAACAGTCATTTAGAGTCAAAAGATTAAATGTTGAAATTTCATCCATATTGACCATTTTGGGATCGTTCGACAGGTCCGGAGTCATCGTTTTTCATCCGAAAATTGATTTTTTGGACTGTACCAAAAATGATTCAAAATGTCAATTGGATCGTGCCTCATGTTGAATAACCACTTTTTAAACCCTCACAGTGACCAAAATTGCCATTTTTACAGAGTTTTGCTTACTCAAAAGCTTCCATTTTGACCCGTTCCAGGCACAGAAATGACTTTAAACACACTTATTCTAGTTGACAAAGTCATAATTCACATCCAACAGTCATTTAGAGTCAAAAGATTAAATGTTGAAATTTCATCCATATTGACCATTTTGGGATCGTTCGACAGGTCCGGAGTCATCGTTTTTCATCCGAAAATTGATTTTTCGGACTGTACCAAAAATGATTCAAAATGTCAATTGGATCGTGCCTCATGTTGAATAACCACTTTTTCAACCCTCACAGTGACCAAAATTGCCATTTTTACAGAGTTTTGCTTACTTAAAAGCTTCAATTTTGACCCGTTTCAGGCACGGAAATGACTTTAAACACACTTATTCTAGTTGACAAAGTCATAATTCACATCCAACAGTCATTTAGAGTCAAAAGATTAAATGTTGAAATTTCATCCATATTGACCATTTTGGGATCGTTCGACATGTCCGGAGTCATTGTTTTTCATCCGAAAATTGATTTTTCGGACTGTACCAAAAATGATTCAAAATGTCAATTGGATCATGCCTCATGTTGAATAACCACTTTTTAAACCCTCACAGTGACCAAAATTGCCATTTTTACAGAGTTTTGCTTACTCAAAAGCTTCCATTTTGACCCGTTCCAGGCACAGAAATGACTTTAAACACACTTATTTTAGTTGACAAAGTCATAATTCACATCCAACAGTCATTTAGAGTCAAAAGATTAAATGTTGAAATTTCATCCATATTGACCATTTTGGGATCGTTCGACAGGTCCGGAGTCATCGTTTTTCATCCGAAAATTGATTTTTTGGACTGTACCAAAAATGATTCAAAATGTCAATTGGATCGTGCCTCATGTTGAATAACCACTTTTTAAACCCTCACAGTGACCAAAATTGCCATTTTTACAGAGTTTTGCTTACTCAAAAGCTTCCATTTTGACCCGTTCCAGGCACAGAAATGACTTTAAACACACTTATTCTAGTTGACAAAGTCATAATTCACATCCAACAGTCATTTAGAGTCAAAAGATTAAATGTTGAAATTTCATCCATATTGACCATTTTGGGATCGTTCGACAGGTCCGGAGTCATCGTTTTTCATCCGAAAATTGATTTTTTGGACTGTACCAAAAATGATTCAAAATGTCAATTTGATCGTGCCTCATGTTGAATAACCACTTTTTCAACCCTCACAGTGACCAAAATTGCCATTTTTACAGAGTTTTGCTTACTCAAAAGCTTCCATTTTGACCCGTTCCAGGCACAGAAATGACTTTAAACACACTTATTCTAGTTGACAAAGTCATAATTCACATCCAACAGTCATTTAGAGTCAAAAGATTAAATGTTGAAATTTCATCCATATTGACCATTTTGGGATCGTTCGACAGGTCCGGAGTCATCGTTTTTCATCCGAAAATTGATTTTTTGGACTGTACCAAAAATGATTCAAAATGTCAATTGGATCGTGCCTCATGTTGAATAACCACTTTTTAAACCCTCACAGTGACCAAAATTGCCATTTTTACAGAGTTTTGCTTACTCAAAAGCTTCAATTTTGACCCGTTTCAGGCACAGAAATGACTTTAAACACACTTATTTTAGTTGACAAAGTCATAATTCACATCCAACAGTCATTTAGAGTCAAAAGATTAAATGTTGAAATTTCATCCATATTGACCATTTTGGGATCGTTCGACAGGTCCGGAGTCATCGTTTTTCATCCGAAAATTGATTTTTTGGACTTTACCAAAAATGATTCAAAATGTCAATTGGATCGTGCCTCATGTTGAATAACCACTTTTTAAACCCTCACAGTGACCAAAATTGCCATTTTTACAGAGTTTTGCTTACTCAAAAGCTTCAATTTTGACCCGTTTCAGGCACAGAAATGACTTTAAACACACTTATTTTAGTTGACAAAGTCATAATTCACATCCAACAGTCATTTAGAGTCAAAAGATTAAATGTTGAAATTTCATCCATATTGACCATTTTGGGATCGTTCGACAGGTCCGGAGTCATCGTTTTTCATCCGAAAATTGATTTTTTGGACTGTACCAAAAATGATTCAAAATGTCAGTTGGATCGTGCCTCATGTTGAATAACCACTTTTTCAACCCTCACAGTGACCAAAATTGCCATTTTTGCAGAGTTTTGCTTACTTAAAAGCTTCAATTTTGACCCGTTTCAGGCACGGAAATGACTTTAAACACACTTATTCTAGTTGCCAAAGTCATAATTCACATCCAACAGTCATTTAGAGTCAAAAGATTAAATGTTGAAATTTCATCCATATTGACCATTTTGGGATCGTTCGACAGGTCCGGAGTCATAGTTTTTCATCCGAAAATTGATTTTTTGTACTGTACCAAAAATGGTTCAAAATGTCAATTGGATCGTGCCTCATGTTGAATAACCACTTTTTAAACCCTCACAGTGACCAAAATTGCCATTTTTACAGAGTTTTGCTTACTCAAAAGCTTCCATTTTGACCCGTTCCAGGCACAGAAATTACTTTAAACACACTTATTCTAGTTGACAAAGTCATAATTCACATCCAACAGTCATTTAGAGTCAAAAGATTAAATGTTGAAATTTCATCCATATTGACCATTTTGGGATCGTTCGACAGGTCCGGAGTCATCGTTTTTCATCCGAAAATTGATTTTTTGGACTGTACCAAAAATGATTCAAAATGTCAATTGGATCGTGCCTCATGTTGAATAACCACTTTTTAAACCCTCACAGTGACCAAAATTGCCATTTTTACAGAGTTTTGCTTACTCAAAAGCTTCAATTTCGACCCGTTTCAGGCACAGAAATGACTTTAAACACACTTATTTTAGTTGACAAAGTCATAATTCACATCCAACAGTCATTTAGAGTCAAAAGGTTAAATGTTGAAATTTCATCCATATTGACCATTTTGGGATCGTTCGACAGTCATCGTTTTTCATCCGAAAATTGATTTTTTGGACTGTACCAAAAATGATTCAAAATGTCAATTGGATCGTGCCTCATGTTGAATAACCACTTTTTAAACCCTCACAGTGACCAAAATTGCCATTTTTACAGAGTTTTGCTTACTCAAAAGCTTCAAATTTGACCCGTTTCAGGCACAGAAATGACTTTAAACACTCTTATTCTAGTTGACAAAGTCATAATTCACATCCAACAGTCATTTAGAGTCAAAAGATTAAATGTTGAAATTTCATCCATATTGACCATTTTGGGATCGTTCGACAGGTCCGGAGTCATCGTTTTTCATCCGAAAATTGATTTTTTGGACTGTACCAAAAATGATTCAAAATGTCAATTGGATCGTGCCTCATGTTGAATAACCACTTTTTAAACCCTCACAGTGACCAAAATTGCCATTTTTACAGAGTTTTGCTTACTCAAAAGCTTCAATTTCACCCGTTTCAGGCACAGAAATGACTTTAAACACACTTATTTTAGTTGACAAAGTCATAATTCACATCCAACAGTCATTTAGAGTCAAAAGATTAAATGTTGAAATTTTATCCATATTGACCATTTTGGGATCGTTCGACAGGTCCGGAGTCATCGTTTTTCATCCGAAAATTGATTTTTTGGACTTTACCAAAAATGATTCAAAATGTCAATTGGATCGTGCCTCATGTTGAATAACCACTTTTTAAACCCTCACAGTGACCAAAATTGCCATTTTTACAGAGTTTTGCTTACTCAAAAGCTTCAATTTTGACCCGTTTCAGGCACAGAAATGACTTTAAACACACTTATTTTAGTTGACAAAGTCATAATTCACATCCAACAGTCATTTAGAGTCAAAAGATTAAATGTTGAAATTTCATCCATATTGACCATTTTGGGATCGTTCGACAGGTCCGGAGTCATCGTTTTTCATCCGAAAATTGATTTTTTGGACTGTACCAAAAATGATTCAAAATGTCAGTTGGATCGTGCCTCATGTTGAATAACCACTTTTTCAACCCTCACAGTGACCAAAATTGCCATTTTTGCAGAGTTTTGCTTACTTAAAAGCTTCAATTTTGACCCGTTTCAGGCACGGAAATGACTTTAAACACACTTATTCTAGTTAACAAAGTCATAATTCACATCCAACAGTCATTTAGAGTCAAAAGATTAAATGTTGAAATTTCATCCATATTGACCATTTTGGGATCGTTCGACAGGTCCGGAGTCATAGTTTTTCATCCGAAAATTGATTTTTTGTACTGTACCAAAAATGATTCAAAATGTCAATTGGATCGTGCCTCATGTTGAATAACCACTTTTTAAACCCTCACAGTGACCAAAATTGCCATTTTTACAGAGTTTTGCTTACTCAAAAGCTTCCATTTTGACCCGTTCCAGGCACAGAAATGACTTTAAACACACTTATTCTAGTTGACAAAGTCATAATTCACATCCAACAGTCATTTAGAGTCAAAAGATTAAATGTTGAAATTTCATCCATATTGACCATTTTGGGATCGTTCGACAGGTCCGGAGTCATCGTTTTTCATCCGAAAATTGATTTTTTGGACTGTACCAAAAATGATTCAAAATGTCAATTGGATCGTGCCTCATGTTGAATAACCACTTTTTAAACCCTCACAGTGACCAAAATTGCCATTTTTACAGAGTTTTGCTTACTCAAAAGCTTCCATTTTTACCCGTTCCAGGCACAGAAATGACTTTAAACACACTTATTCTAGTTGACAAAGTCATAATTCACATCCAACAGTCATTTAGAGTCAAAAGATTAAATGTTGAAATTTCATCCATATTGACCATTTTGGGATCGTTCGACAGGTCCGGAGTCATCGTTTTTCATCCGAAAATTGATTTTTCTGACTGTACCCAAAATGATTCAAAATGTCAATTGGATCGTGCCTCATGTTGAATAACCACTTTTTCAACCTTCACAGTGACCAAAATTGCCATTTTTACAGAGTTTTTCTTACTTAAAAGCTTCAATTTGACCCGTTTCAGGCACGGAAATGACTTTAAACACACTTATTCTAGTTGACAAAGTCATAATTCACATCCAACAGTCATTTAGAGTCAAAAGATTAAATGTTGAAATTTCATCCATATTGACCATTTTGGGATCGTTCGACAGGTCCGGAGTCATCGTTTTTCATCCGAAAATTGATTTTTTGTACTGTACCAAAAATGATTCAAAATGTCAATTGGATCGTGCCTCATGTTAAATAACCACTTTTTAAACCCTCACAGTGACCAAAATTGCCATTTTTACAGAGTTTTGCTTACTCAAAAGCTTCCATTTTGACCCGTTCCAGGCACAGAAATGACTTTAAACACACTTATTTTAGTTGACAAAGTCATAATTCACATCCAACAGTCATTTAGAGTCAAAAGATTAAATGTTGAAATTTCATCCATATTGACCATTTTGGGATCGTTCGACAGGTCCGGAGTCATCGTTTTTCATCCGAAAATTGATTTTTTGGACTGTACCAAAAATGATTCAAAATGTCAATTGGATCGTGCCTCATGTTGAATAACCAATTTTTAAACCCTCACAGTGACCAAAATTGCCATTTTTACAGAGTTTTGCTTACTCAAAAGCTTCAATTTTGACCCGTTTCAGGCACAGAAATGACTTTAAACACACTTATTTTAGTTGACAAAGTCATAATTCACATCCAACAGTCATTTAGAGTCAAAAGATTAAATGTTGAAATTTCATCCATATTGACCATTTTGGGATCGTTCGACAGGTCCGGAGTCATCGTTTTTCATCCGAAAATCGATTTTTTGGACTGTACCAAAAATGATTCAAAATGTCAATTGGATCGTGCCTCATGTTGAATAACCACTTTTTAAACCCTCACAGTGACCAAAATTGCCATTTTTACAGAGTTTTGCTTACTCAAAAGCTTCCATTTTGACCCGTTCCAGGCACAGAAATGACTTTAAACACACTTATTCTAGTTGACAAAGTCATAATTCACATCCAACAGTCATTTAGAGTCAAAAGATTAAATGTTGAAATTTCATCCATATTGACCATTTTGGGATCGTTCGACAGGTCCGGAGTCATCGTTTTTCATCCGAAAATTGATTTTTTGGACTGTACCAAAAATGATTCAAAATGTCAATTGGATCGTGCCTCATGTTGAATAACCACTTTTTAAACCCTCACAGTGACCAAAATTGCCATTTTTACAGAGTTTTGCTTACTCAAAAGCTTCAATTTTGACCCGTTTCAGGCACAGAAATGACTTTAAACACACTTATTTTAGTTGACAAAGTCATAATTCACATCCAACAGTCATTTAGAGTCAAAAGATTAAATGTTGAAATTTCATCCATATTGACCATTTTGGGATCGTTCGACAGGTCCGGAGTCATCGTTTTTCATCCGAAAATTGATTTTTTGGACTGTACCAAAAATGATTCAAAATGTCAATTGGATCGTGCCTCATGTTGAATAACCACTTTTTAAACCCTCACAGTGACCAAAATTGCCATTTTTACAGAGTTTTGCTTACTCAAAAGCTTCAATTTTGACCCGTTTCAGGCACAGAAATGACTTTAAACACACTTATTCTAGTTGACAAAGTCATAATTCACATCCAACAGTCATTTAGAGTCAAAAGATTAAATGTTGAAATTTCATCCATATTGACCATTTTGGGATCGTTCGACAGGTCCGGAGTCATCGTTTTTCATCCGAAAATTGATTTTTCGGACTGTACCAAAAATGATTCAAAATGTCAATTGGATCGTGCCTCATGTTGAATAACCACTTTTTAAACCCTCACAGTGACCAAAATTGCCATTTTTACAGAGTTTTGCTTACTCAAAAGCTTCCATTTTGACCCGTTTCAGGCACGGAAATGACTTTAAACACACTTATTCTAGTTGACAAAGTCATAATTCACATCCAACAGTCATTTAGAGTCAAAAGATTAAATGTTGAAATTTCATCAATATTGACCATTTTGGGATCGTTCGACAGGTCCGGAGTCATCGTTTTTCATCCGAAAATTGATTTTTTGTACTGTACCAAAAATGATTCAAAATGTCAATTGGATCGTGCCTCATGTTGAATAACCACTTTTTAAACCCTCACAGTGACCAAAATTGCCATTTTTACAGAGTTTTGCTTACTCAAAAGCTTCCATTTTGACCCGTTCCAGGCACAGAAATGACTTTAAACACACTTATTCTAGTTGACAAAGTCATAATTCACATCCAACAGTCATTTAGAGTCAAAAGATTAAATGTTGAAATTTCATCCATATTGACCATTTTGGGATCGTTCGACAGGTCCGGAGTCATCGTTTTTCATCCGAAAATTGATTTTTTGGACTGTACCAAAAATGATTCAAAATGTCAATTGGATCGTGCCTCATGTTGAATAACCACTTTTTAAACCCTCACAGTGACCAAAATTGCCATTTTTACAGAGTTTTGCTTACTCAAAAGCTTCAATTTTGACCCGTTTCAGGCACAGAAATGACTTTAAACACACTTATTTTAGTTGACAAAGTCATAATTCACATCCAACAGTCATTTAGAGTCAAAAGATTAAATGTTGAAATTTCATCCATATTGACCATTTTGGGATCGTTCGACAGGTCCGGAGTCATCGTTTTTCATCCGAAAATTGATTTTTTGGACTTTACCAAAAATGATTCAAAATGTCAATTGGATCGTGCCTCATGTTGAATAACCACTTTTTAAACCCTCACAGTGACCAAAATTGCCATTTTTACAGAGTTTTGCTTACTCAAAAGCTTCAATTTTGACCCGTTCCAGGCACAGAAATGACTTTAAACACACTTATTCTAGTTGACAAAGTCATAATTCACATCCAACAGTCATTTAGAGTCAAAAGATTAAATGTTGAAATTTCATCCATATTGACCATTTTGGGATCGTTCGACAGGTCCGGAGTCATCGTTTTTCATCCGAAAATTGATTTTTCGGACCGTACCAAAAATTATTCAAAATGTCAATTGGATTGTGCCTCATGTTGAATAACCACTTTTTAAACCCTCACAGTGACCAAAATTGCCATTTTTACAGAGTTTTGCTTACTCAAAAGCTTCAATTTTGACCCGTTCCAGGCACAGAAATGACTTTAAACACACTTATTCTAGTTGACAAAGTCATAATTCACATCCAACAGTCATTTAGAGTCAAAAGATTAAATGTTGAAATTTCATCCATATTGACCATTTTGGGATCGTTCGACAGGTACGGAGTCATCGTTTTTCATCCGAAAATTGATTTTTTGGACTGTACCAAAAATTATTCAAAATGTCAATTGGATCGTGCCTCATGTTGAATAACCACTTTTTAAACCCTCACAGTGACCAAAATTGCCATTTTTACAGAGTTTTGCTTACTCAAAAGCTTCCATTTTGACCCGTTCCAGGCACAGAAATGACTTTAAACACACTTATTCTAGTTAACAAAGTCATAATTCATATCCAACAGTCATTTAGAGTCAAAAGATTAAATGTTGAAATTTCATCCATATTGACCATTTTGGGATCGTTCGACAGGTCCGGAGTCATCGTTTTTCATCCGAAAATTGATTTTTTGGACTGTACCAAAAATGATTCAAAATGTCAATTGGATCGTGCCTCATGTTGAATAACCACTTTTTAAACCCTCACAGTGACCAAAATTGCCATTTTTACAGAGTTTTGCTTACTAAAAAGCTTCAATTTTGACCCGTTTCAGGCACAGAAATGACTTTAAACACACTTATTTTAGTTGACAAAGTCATAATTCACATCCAACAGTCATTTAGAGTCAAAAGATTAAATGTTGAAATTTCATCCATATTGACCATTTTGGGATCGTTCGACAGGTCCGGAGTCATTGTTTTTCATCCGAAAATTGATTTTTTGGACTTTACCAAAAATGATTCAAAATGTAAATTGGATCGTGCCTCATGTTGAATAACCACTTTTTAAACCCTCACAGTGACCAAAATTGCCATTTTTACAGAGTTTTGCTTACTCAAAAGCTTCAATTTTGACCCGTTCCAGGCACAGAAATGACTTTAAACACACTTATTCTAGTTGACAAAGTCATAATTCACATCCAACAGTCATTTAGAGTCAAAAGATTAAATGTTGAAATTTCATCCATATTGACCATTTTGGGATCGTTCGACAGGTCCGGAGTCATCGTTTTTCATCCGAAAATTGATTTTTCGGACCGTACCAAAAATTATTCAAAATGTCAATTGGATCGTGCCTCATGTTGAATAACCACTTTTTAAACCCTCACAGTGACCAAAATTGCCATTTTTACTGAGTTTTGCTTACTCAAAAGCTTCAATTTTGACCCGTTCCAGGCACAGAAATGACTTTAAACACACTTATTCTAGTTGACAAAGTCATAATTCACATCCAACAGTCATTTAGAGTCAAAAGATTAAATGTTGAAATTTCATCCATATTGACCATTTTGGGATCGTTCGACAGGTCCGGAGTCATCGTTTTTCATCCGAAAATTGATTTTTTGGACTGTACCAAAAATTATTCAAAATGTCAATTGGATCGTGCCTCATGTTGAATAACCACTTTTTAAACCCTCACAGTGACCAAAATTGCCATTTTTACAGAGTTTTGCTTACTCAAAAGCTTCCATTTTGACCCGTTCCAGGCACAGAAATGACTTTAAACACACTTATTCTAGTTGACAAAGTCATAATTCACATCCAACAGTCATTTAGAGTCAAAAGATTAAATGTTGAAATTTCATCCATATTGACCATTTTGGGATCGTTCGACAGGTCCGGAGTCATCGTTTTTCATCCGAAAATTGATTTTTTGGACTGTACCAAAAATGATTCAAAATGTCAATTGGATCGTGCCTCATGTTGAATAACCACTTTTTAAACCCTCACAGTGACCAAAATTGCCATTTTTACAGAGTTTTGCTTACTCAAAAGCTTCAATTTTGACCCGTTTCAGGCACAGAAATGACTTTAAACACACTTATTTTAGTTGACAAAGTCATAATTCACATCCAACAGTCATTTAGAGTCAAAAGATGAAATGTTGAAATTTCATCCATATTGACCATTTTGGGATCGTTCGACAGGTCCGGAGTCATCGTTTTTCATCCAAAAATTGATTTTTTGGACTTTACCAAAAATGATTCAAAATGTCAATTGGATCGTGCCTCATGTTGAATAACCACTTTTTAAACCCTCACAGTGACCAAAATTGCCATTTTTACAGAGTTTTGCTTACTCAAAAGCTTCAATTTTGACCCGTTTCAGGCACAGAAATGACTTTAAACACACTTATTTTAGTTGACAAAGTCATAATTCACATCCAACAGTCATTTAGAGTCAAAAGATTAAATGTTGAAATTTCATCCATATTGACCATTTTGGGATCGTTCGACAGGTCCGGAGTCATCGTTTTTCATCCGAAAATTGATTTTTTGGACTGTACCAAAAATGATTCAAAATGTCAATTGGATCGTGCCTCATGTTGAATAACCACTTTTTAAACCCTCACAGTGACCAAAATTGCCATTTTTACAGAGTTTTGCTTACTCAAAAGCTTCCATTTTAACCCGTTTCAGGCACGGAAATGACTTTAAACACACTTATTCTAGTTGACAAAGTCATAATTCACATCCAACAGTCATTTAGAGTCAAAAGATTAAATGTTGAAATTTCATCAATATTGACCATTTTGGGATCGTTCGACAGGTCCGGAGTCATCGTTTTTCATCCGAAAATTGATTTTTTGTACTGTACCAAAAATGATTCAAAATGTCAATTGGATCGTGCCTCATGTTGAATAACCACTTTTTAAACCCTCACAGTGACCAAAATTGCCATTTTTACAGAGTTTTGCTTACTCAAAAGCTTCCATTTTGACCCGTTCCAGGCACAGAAATGACTTTAAACACACTTATTCTAGTTGACAAAGTCATAATTCACATCCAACAGTCATTTAGAGTCAAAAGATTAAATGTTGAAATTTCATCCATATTGACCATTTTGGGATCGTTCGACAGGTCCGGAGTCATCGTTTTTCATCCGAAAATTGATTTTTTGGACTGTACCAAAAATGATTCAAAATGTCAATTGGATCGTGCCTCATGTTGAATAACCACTTTTTAAACCCTCACAGTGACCAAAATTGCCATTTTTACAGAGTTTTGCTTACTCAAAAGCTTCAATTTTGACCCGTTTCAGGCACAGAAATGACTTTAAACACACTTATTTTAGTTGACAAAGTCATAATTCACATCCAACAGTCATTTAGAGTCAAAAGATTAAATGTTGAAATTTCATCCATATTGACCATTTTGGGATCGTTCGACAGGTCCGGAGTCATCGTTTTTCATCCGAAAATTGATTTTTCGGACCGTACCAAAAATTATTCAAAATGTCAATTGGATTGTGCCTCATGTTGAATAACCACTTTTTAAACCCTCACAGTGACCAAAATTGCCATTTTTACAGAGTTTTGCTTACTCAAAAGCTTCAATTTTGACCCGTTCCAGGCACAGAAATGACTTTAAACACACTTATTCTAGTTGACAAAGTCATAATTCACATCCAACAGTCATTTAGAGTCAAAAGATTAAATGTTGAAATTTCATCCATATTGACCATTTTGGGATCGTTCGACAGGTCCGGAGTCATCGTTTTTCATCCGAAAATTGATTTTTTGGACTGTACCAAAAATTATTCAAAATGTCAATTGGATCGTGCCTCATGTTGAATAACCACTTTTTAAACCCTCACAGTGACCAAAATTGCCATTTTTACAGAGTTTTGCTTACTCAAAAGCTTCCATTTTGACCCGTTCCAGGCACAGAAATGACTTTAAACACACTTATTCTAGTTAACAAAGTCATAATTCACATCCAACAGTCATTTAGAGTCAAAAGATTAAATGTTGAAATTTCATCCATATTGACCATTTTGGGATCGTTCGACAGGTCCGGAGTCATCGTTTTTCATCCGAAAATTGATTTTTTGGACTGTACCAAAAATGATTCAAAATGTCAATTGGATCGTGCCTCATGTTGAATAACCACTTTTTAAACCCTCACAGTGACCAAAATTGCCATTTTTACAGAGTTTTGCTTACTAAAAAGCTTCAATTTTGACCCGTTTCAGGCACAGAAATGACTTTAAACACACTTATTTTAGTTGACAAAGTCATAATTCACATCCAACAGTCATTTAGAGTCAAAAGATTAAATGTTGAAATTTCATCCATATTGACCATTTTGGGATCGTTCGACAGGTCCGGAGTCATTGTTTTTCATCCGAAAATTGATTTTTTGGACTTTACCAAAAATGATTCAAAATGTAAATTGGATCGTGTCTCATGTTGAATAACCACTTTTTAAACCCTCACAGTGACCAAAATTGCCATTTTTACAGAGTTTTGCTTACTCAAAAGCTTCAATTTTGACCCGTTCCAGGCACAGAAATGACTTTAAACACACTTATTCTAGTTGACAAAGTCATAATTCACATCCAACAGTCATTTAGAGTCAAAAGATTAAATGTTGAAATTTCATCCATATTGACCATTTTGGGATCGTTCGACAGGTCCGGAGTCATCGTTTTTCATCCGAAAATTGATTTTTCGGACCGTACCAAAAATTATTCAAAATGTCAATTGGATCGTGCCTCATGTTGAATAACCACTTTTTAAACCCTCACAGTGACCAAAATTGCCATTTTTACAGAGTTTTGCTTACTCAAAAGCTTCAATTTTGACCCGTTCCAGGCACAGAAATGACTTTAAACACACTTATTCTAGTTGACAAAGTCATAATTCACATCCAACAGTCATTTAGAGTCAAAAGATTAAATGTTGAAATTTCATCCATATTGACCATTTTGGGATCGTTCGACAGGTCCGGAGTCATCGTTTTTCATCCGAAAATTGATTTTTTGGACTGTACCAAAAATTATTCAAAATGTCAATTGGATCGTGCCTCATGTTGAATAACCACTTTTTAAACCCTCACAGTGACCAAAATTGCCATTTTTACAGAGTTTTGTTTACTCAAAAGCTTCCATTTTGACCCGTTCCAGGCACAGAAATGACTTTAAACACACTTATTCTAGTTGACAAAGTCATAATTCACATCCAACAGTCATTTAGAGTCAAAAGATTAAATGTTGAAATTTCATCCATATTGACCATTTTGGGATCGTTCGACAGGTCCGGAGTCATCGTTTTTCATCCAAAAATTGATTTTTTGGACTTTACCAAAAATGATTCAAAATGTCAATTGGATCGTGCCTCATGTTGAATAACCACTTTTTAAACCCTCACAGTGACCAAAATTGCCATTTTTACAGAGTTTTGCTTACTCAAAAGCTTCAATTTTGACCCGTTTCAGGCACAGAAATGACTTTAAACACACTTATTTTAGTTGACAAAGTCATAATTCACATCCAACAGTCATTTAGAGTCAAAAGATTAAATGTTGAAATTTCATCCATATTGACCATTTTGGGATCGTTCGACAGGTCCGGAGTCATCGTTTTTCATCCGAAAATTGATTTTTTGGACTGTACCAAAAATGATTCAAAATGTCAATTGGATCGTGCCTCATGTTGAATAACCACTTTTTAAACCCTCACAGTGACCAAAATTGCCATTTTTACAGAGTTTTGCTTACTCAAAAGCTTCCATTTTGACCCGTTTCAGGCACGGAAATGACTTTAAACACACTTATTCTAGTTGACAAAGTCATAATTCACATCCAACAGTCATTTAGAGTCAAAAGATTAAATGTTGAAATTTCCTCAATATTGACCATTTTGGGATCGTTCGACAGGTCCGGAGTCATCGTTTTTCATCCGAAAATTGATTTTTTGTACTGTACCAAAAATGATTCAAAATGTCAATTGGATCGTGCCTCATGTTGAATAACCACTTTTTAAACCCTCACAGTGACCAAAATTGCCATTTTTACAGAGTTTTGCTTACTCAAAAGCTTCCATTTTGACCCGTTCCAGGCACAGAAATGACTTTAAACACACTTATTCTAGTTGACAAAGTCATAATTCACATCCAACAGTCATTTAGAGTCAAAAGATTAAATGTTGAAATTTCATCCATATTGACCATTTTGGGATCGTTCGACAGGTCCGGAGTCATCGTTTTTCATCCGAAAATTGATTTTTTGGACTGTACCAAAAATGATTCAAAATGTCAATTGGATCGTGCCTCATGTTGAATAACCACTTTTTAAACCCTCACAGTGACCAAAATTGCCATTTTTACAGAGTTTTGCTTACTCAAAAGCTTCAATTTTGACCCGTTTCAGGCACAGAAATGACTTTAAACACACTTATTTTAGTTGACAAAGTCATAATTCACATCCAACAGTCATTTAGAGTCAAAAGATTAAATGTTGAAATTTCATCCATATTGACCATTTTGGGATCGTTCGACAGGTCCGGAGTCATCGTTTTTCATCCGAAAATTGATTTTTTGGACTTTACCAAAAATGATTCAAAATGTCAATTGGATCGTGCCTCATGTTGAATAACCACTTTTTAAACCCTCACAGTGACCAAAATTGCCATTTTTACAGAGTTTTGCTTACTCAAAAGCTTCAATTTTGACCCGTTCCAGGCACAGAAATGACTTTAAACACACTTATTCTAGTTGACAAAGTCATAATTCACATCCAACAGTCATTTAGAGTCAAAAGATTAAATGTTGAAATTTCATCCATATTGACCATTTTGGGATCGTTCGACAGGTCCGGAGTCATCGTTTTTCATCCGAAAATTGATTTTTCGGACCGTACCAAAAATTATTCAAAATGTCAATTGGATTGTGCCTCATGTTGAATAACCACTTTTTAAACCCTCACAGTGACCAAAATTGCCATTTTTACAGAGTTTTGCTTACTCAAAAGCTTCAATTTTGACCCGTTCCAGGCACAGAAATGACTTTAAACACACTTATTCTAGTTGACAAAGTCATAATTCACATCCAACAGTCATTTAGAGTCAAAAGATTAAATGTTGAAATTTCATCCATATTGACCATTTTGGGATCGTTCGACAGGTCCGGAGTCATCGTTTTTCATCCGAAAATTGATTTTTTGGACTGTACCAAAAATTATTCAAAATGTCAATTGGATCGTGCCTCATGTTGAATAACCACGTTTTAAACCCTCACAGTGACCAAAATTGCCATTTTTACAGAGTTTTGCTTACTCAAAAGCTTCCATTTTGACCCGTTCCAGGCACAGAAATGACTTTAAACACACTTATTCTAGTTAACAAAGTCATAATTCACATCCAACAGTCATTTAGAGTCAAAAGATTAAATGTTGAAATTTCATCCATATTGACCATTTTGGGATCGTTCGACAGGTCCGGAGTCATCGTTTTTCATCCGAAAATTGATTTTTTGGACTGTACCAAAAATGATTCAAAATGTCAATTGGATCGTGCCTCATGTTGAATAACCACTTTTTAAACCCTCACAGTGACCAAAATTGCCATTTTTACAGAGTTTTGCTTACTAAAAAGCTTCAATTTTGACCCGTTTCAGGCACAGAAATGACTTTAAACACACTTATTTTAGTTGACAAAGTCATAATTCACATCCAACAGTCATTTAGAGTCAAAAGATTAAATGTTGAAATTTCATCCATATTGACCATTTTGGGATCGTTCGACAGGTCCGGAGTCATTGTTTTTCATCCGAAAATTGATTTTTTGGACTTTACCAAAAATGATTCAAAATGTAAATTGGATCGTGTCTCATGTTGAATAACCACTTTTTAAACCCTCACAGTGACCAAAATTGCCATTTTTACAGAGTTTTGCTTACTCAAAAGCTTCAATTTTGACCCGTTCCAGGCACAGAAATGACTTTAAACACACTTATTCTAGTTGACAAAGTCATAATTCACATCCAACAGTCATTTAGAGTCAAAAGATTAAATGTTGAAATTTCATCCATATTGACCATTTTGGGATCGTTCGACAGGTCCGGAGTCATCGTTTTTCATCCGAAAATTGATTTTTCGGACCGTACCAAAAATTATTCAAAATGTCAATTGGATCGTGCCTCATGTTGAATAACCACTTTTTAAACCCTCACAGTGACCAAAATTGCCATTTTTACAGAGTTTTGCTTACTCAAAAGCTTCAATTTTGACCCGTTCCAGGCACAGAAATGACTTTAAACACACTTATTCTAGTTGACAAAGTCATAATTCACATCCAACAGTCATTTAGAGTCAAAAGATTAAATGTTGAAATTTCATCCATATTGACCATTTTGGGATCGTTCGACAGGTCCGGAGTCATCGTTTTTCATCCGAAAATTGATTTTTTGGACTGTACCAAAAATTATTCAAAATGTCAATTGGATCGTGCCTCATGTTGAATAACCACTTTTTAAACCCTCACAGTGACCAAAATTGCCATTTTTACAGAGTTTTGCTTACTCAAAAGCTTCCATTTTGACCCGTTCCAGGCACAGAAATGACTTTAAACACACTTATTCTAGTTGACAAAGTCATAATTCACATCCAACAGTCATTTAGAGTCAAAAGATTAAATGTTGAAATTTCATCCATATTGACCATTTTGGGATCGTTCGACAGGTCCGGAGTCATCGTTTTTCATCCGAAAATTGATTTTTTGGACTGTACCAAAAATGATTCAAAATGTCAATTGGATCGTGCCTCATGTTGAATAACCACTTTTTAAACCCTCACAGTGACCAAAATTGCCATTTTTACAGAGTTTTGCTTACTCAAAAGCTTCAATTTTGACCCGTTTCAGGCACAGAAATGACTTTAAACACACTTATTTTAGTTGACAAAGTCATAATTCACATCCAACAGTCATTTAGAGTCAAAAGATGAAATGTTGAAATTTCATCCATATTGACCATTTTGGGATCGTTCGACAGGTCCGGAGTCATCGTTTTTCATCCAAAAATTGATTTTTTGGACTTTACCAAAAATGATTCAAAATGTCAATTGGATCGTGCCTCATGTTGAATAACCACTTTTTAAACCCTCACAGTGACCAAAATTGCCATTTTTACAGAGTTTTGCTTACTCAAAAGCTTCAATTTTGACCCGTTTCAGGCACAGAAATGACTTTAAACACACTTATTTTAGTTGACAAAGTCATAATTCACATCCAACAGTCATTTAGAGTCAAAAGATTAAATGTTGAAATTTCATCCATATTGACCATTTTGGGATCGTTCGACAGGTCCGGAGTCATCGTTTTTCATCAGAAAATTGATTTTTTGGACTGTACCAAAAATGATTCAAAATGTCAATTGGATCGTGCCTCATGTTGAATAACCACTTTTTAAACCCTCACAGTGACCAAAATTGCCATTTTTACAGAGTTTTGCTTACTCAAAAGCTTCAATTTTGACCCGTTTCAGGCACAGAAATGACTTTAAACACACTTATTCTAGTTGACAAAGTCATAATTCACATCCAACAGTCATTTAGAGTCAAAAGATTAAATGTTGAAATTTCATCCATATTGACCATTTTGGGATCGTTCGACAGGTCCGGAGTCATCGTTTTTCATCCGAAAATTAATTTTTCGGACTGTACCAAAAATGATTCAAAATGTCAATTGGATCGTGCCTCATGTTGAATAACCACTTTTTAAACCCTCACAGTGACCAAAATTGCAATTTTTACAGAGTTTTGCTTACTCAAAAGCTTCCATTTTGACCCGTTCCAGGCACAGAAATGACTTTAAACACACTTATTCTAGTTGACAAAGTCATAATTCACATCCAACAGTCATTTAGAGTCAAAAGATTAAATGTTGAAATTTCATCCATATTGACCATTTTGGGATCGTTCGACAGGTCCGGAGTCATCGTTTTTCATCCGAAAATTGATTTTTTGGACTGTACCAAAAATGATTCAAAATGTCAATTGGATCGTGCCTCATGTTGAATAACCACTTTTTAAACCCTCACAGTGACCAAAATTGCCATTTTTACAGAGTTTTGCTTACTCAAAAGCTTCAATTTTGACCCGTTTCAGGCACAGAAATGACTTTAAACACACTTATTTTAGTTGACAAAGTCATAATTCACATCCAACAGTCATTTAGAGTCAAAAGATGAAATGTTGAAATTTCATCCATATTGACCATTTTGGGATCGTTCGACAGGTCCGGAGTCATCGTTTTTCATCCAAAAATTGATTTTTTGGACTTTACCAAAAATGATTCAAAATGTCAATTGGATCGTGCCTCATGTTGAATAACCACTTTTTAAACCCTCACAGTGACCAAAATTGCCATTTTTACAGAGTTTTGCTTACTCAAAAGCTTCAATTTTGACCCGTTTCAGGCACAGAAATGACTTTAAACACACTTATTTTAGTTGACAAAGTCATAATTCACATCCAACAGTCATTTAGAGTCAAAAGATTAAATGTTGAAATTTCATCCATATTGACCATTTTGGGATCGTTCGACAGGTCCGGAGTCATCGTTTTTCATCCGAAAATTGATTTTTTGGACTGTACCAAAAATGATTCAAAATGTCAATTGGATCGTGCCTCATGTTGAATAACCACTTTTTAAACCCTCACAGTGACCAAAATTGCCATTTTTACAGAGTTTTGCTTACTCAAAAGCTTCAATTTTGACCCGTTTCAGGCACAGAAATGACTTTAAACACACTTATTCTAGTTGACAAAGTCATAATTCACATCCAACAGTCATTTAGAGTCAAAAGATTAAATGTTGAAATTTCATCCATATTGACCATTTTGGGATCGTTCGACAGGTCCGGAGTCATCGTTTTTCATCCGAAAATTAATTTTTCGGACTGTACCAAAAATTATTCAAAATGTCAATTGGATCGTGCCTCATGTTGAATAACCACTTTTCAAACCCTCACAGTGACCAAAATTGCCATTTTTACAGAGTTTTGCTTACTCAAAAGCTTCCATTTTGACCCGTTCCAGGCACAGAAATGACTTTAAACACACTTATTCTAGTTGACAAAGTCATAATTCACATCCAACAGTCATTTAGAGTCAAAAGATTAAATGTTGAAATTTCATCCATATTGACCATTTTGGGATCGTTCGACAGTCATCGTTTTTCATCCGAAAATTGATTTTTTGGACTGTACCAAAAATGATTCAAAATGTCAATTGGATCGTGCCTCATGTTGAATAACCACTTTTTAAACCCTCACAGTGACCAAAATTGCCATTTTTACAGAGTTTTGCTTACTCAAAAGCTTCCATTTTGACCCGTTCCAGGCACAGAAATGACTTTAAACACACTTATTCTAGTTGACAAAGTCATAATTCACATCCAACAGTCATTTAGAGTCAAAAGATTAAATGTTGAAATTTCATCCATATTGACCATTTTGGGATCGTTCGACAGGTCCGGAGTCATCGTTTTTCATCCGAAAATTGATTTTTTGGACTGTACCAAAAATGATTCAAAATGTCAATTGGATCGTGCCTCATGTTGAATAACCACTTTTTAAACCCTCACAGTGACCAAAATTGCCATTTTTACAGAGTTTTGCTTACTCAAAAGCTTCCATTTTGACCCGTTCCAGGCACAGAAATGACTTTAAACACACTTATTCTAGTTGACAAAGTCATAATTCACATCCAACAGTCATTTAGAGTCAAAAGATTAAATGTTGAAATTTCATCCATATTGACCATTTTGGGATCGTTCGACAGGTCCGGAGTCATCGTTTTTCATCCGAAAATTGATTTTTCGGACTGTACCAAAAATGATTCAAAATGTCAATTGGATCGTGCCTCATGTTGAATAACCACTTTTTCAACCCTCACAGTGACCAAAATTGCCATTTTTACAGAGTTTTGCTTACTTAAAAGCTTTAATTTTGACCCGTTTCAGGCACGGAAATGACTTTAAACACACTTATTCTAGTTGACAAAGTCATAATTCACATCCAACAGTCATTTAGAGTCAAAAGATTAAATGTTGAAATTTCATCCATATTGACCATTTTGGGATCGTTCGACAGGTCCGGAGTCATCGTTTTTCATCCGAAAATTGATTTTTCGGACTGTACCAAAAATGATTCAAAATGTCAATTGGATCGTGCCTCATGTTGAATAACCACTTTTTAAACCCTCACAGTGACCAAAATTGCCATTTTTACAGAGTTTTGCTTACTCAAAAGCTTCCATTTTGACCCGTTCCAGGCACAGAAATGACTTTAAACACACTTATTCTAGTTGACAAAGTCATAATTCACATCCAACAGTCATTTAGAGTCAAAAGATTAAATGTTGAAATTTCATCCATATTGACCATTTTGGGATCGTTCGACAGGTCCGGAGTCATCGTTTTTCATCCGAAAATTGATTTTTTGGACTGTACCAAAAATGATTCAAAATGTCAATTTGATCGTGCCTCATGTTGAATAACCACTTTTTCAACCCTCACAGTGACCAAAATTGCCATTTTTACAGAGTTTTGCTTACTCAAAAGCTTCCATTTTGACCCGTTCCAGGCACAGAAATGACTTTAAACACACTTATTCTAGTTGACAAAGTCATAATTCACATCCAACAGTCATTTAGAGTCAAAAGATTAAATGTTGAAATTTCATCCATATTGACCATTTTGGGATCGTTCGACAGGTCCGGAGTCATCGTTTTTCATCCGAAAATTGATTTTTTGGACTGTACCAAAAATGATTCAAAATGTCAATTGGATCGTGCCTCATGTTGAATAACCACTTTTTAAACCCTCACAGTGACCAAAATTGCCATTTTTACAGAGTTTTGCTTACTCAAAAGCTTCAATTTTGACCCGTTTCAGGCACAGAAATGACTTTAAACACACTTATTTTAGTTGACAAAGTCATAATTCACATCCAACAGTCATTTAGAGTCAAAAGATTAAATGTTGAAATTTCATCCATATTGACCATTTTGGGATCGTTCGACAGGTCCGGAGTCATCGTTTTTCATCCGAAAATTGATTTTTTGGACTTTACCAAAAATGATTCAAAATGTCAATTGGATCGTGCCTCATGTTGAATAACCACTTTTTAAACCCTCACAGTGACCAAAATTGCCATTTTTACAGAGTTTTGCTTACTCAAAAGCTTCAATTTTGACCCGTTTCAGGCACAGAAATGACTTTAAACACACTTATTTTAGTTGACAAAGTCATAATTCACATCCAACAGTCATTTAGAGTCAAAAGATTAAATGTTGAAATTTCATCCATATTGACCATTTTGGGATCGTTCGACAGGTCCGGAAGTCATCGTTTTTCATCCGAAAATTGATTTTTTGTACTGTACCAAAAATGATTCAAAATGTCAATTGGATCGTGCCTCATGTTGAATAACCACTTTTTAAACCCTCACAGTGACCAAAATTGCCATTTTTACAGAGTTTTGCTTACTCAAAAGCTTCCATTTTGACCCGTTCCAGGCACAGAAATCACTTTAAACACACTTATTCTAGTTGACAAAGTCATAATTCACATCCAACAGTCATTTAGAGTCAAAAGATTAAATGTTGAAATTTCATCCATATTGACCATTTTGGGATCGTTCGACAGGTCCGGAGTCATCGTTTTTCATCCGAAAATTGATTTTTTGGACTGTACCAAAAATGATTCAAAATGTCAATTGGATCGTGCCTCATGTTGAATAACCACTTTTTAAACCCTCACAGTGACCAAAATTGCCATTTTTACAGAGTTTTGCTTACTCAAAAGCTTCCATTTTGACCCGTTTCAGGCACAGAAATGACTTTAAACACACTTATTTTAGTTGACAAAGTCATAATTCACATCCAACAGTCATTTAGAGTCAAAAGATTAAATGTTGAAATTTCATCCATATTGACCATTTTGGGATCGTTCGACAGGTCCGGAGTCATCGTTTTTCATCCGAAAATTGATTTTTTGGACTGTACCAAAAATGATTCAAAATGTCAATTGGATCGTGCCTCATGTTGAATAACCACTTTTTAAACCCTCACAGTGACCAAAATTGCCATTTTTACAGAGTTTTGCTTACTCAAAAGCTTCAATTTCGACCCGTTTCAGGCACAGAAATGACTTTAAACACACTTATTTTAGTTGACAAAGTCATAATTCACATCCAACAGTCATTTAGAGTCAAAAGATTAAATGTTGAAATTTCATCCATATTGACCATTTTGGGATCGTTCGACAGTCATCGTTTTTCATCCGAAAATTGATTTTTTGTACTGTACCAAAAATGATTCAAAATGTCAATTGGATCGTGCCTCATGTTGAATAACCACTTTTTAAACCCTCACAGTGACCAAAATTGCCATTTTTACAGAGTTTTGCTTACTCAAAAGCTTCAATTTTGACCCGTTTCAGGCACAGAAATGACTTTAAACACTCTTATTCTAGTTGACAAAGTCATAATTCACATCCAACAGTCATTTAGAGTCAAAAGATTAAATGTTGAAATTTCATCCATATTGACCATTTTGGGATCGTCCGACAGGTCCGGAGTCATCGTTTTTCATCCGAAAATTGATTTTTTGGACTGTACCAAAAATGATTCAAAATGTCAATTGGATCGTGCCTCATGTTGAATAACCACTTTTTAAACCCTCACAGTGACCAAAATTGCCATTTTTACAGAGTTTTGCTTACTCAAAAGCTTCAATTTTGACCCGTTTCAGGCACAGAAATGACTTTAAACACACTTATTTTAGTTGACAAAGTCATAATTCACATCCAACAGTCATTTAGAGTCAAAAGATTAAATGTTGAAATTTCATCCATATTGACCATTTTGGGATCGTTCGACAGGTCCGGAGTCATCGTTTTTCATCCGAAAATTGATTTTTTGGACTTTACCAAAAATGATTCAAAATGTCAATTGGATCGTGCCTCATGTTGAATAACCACTTTTTAAACCCTCACAGTGACCAAAATTGCCATTTTTACAGAGTTTTGCTTACTCAAAAGCTTCAATTTTGACCCGTTTCAGGCACAGAAATGACTTTAAACACACTTATTTTAGTTGACAAAGTCATAATTCACATCCAACAGTCATTTAGAGTCAAAAGATTAAATGTTGAAATTTCATCCATATTGACCATTTTGGGATCGTTCGACAGGTCCGGAGTCATCGTTTTTCATCCGAAAATTGATTTTTTGGACTTTACCAAAAATGATTCAAAATGTCAATTGGATCGTGCCTCATGTTGAATAACCACTTTTTAAACCCTCACAGTGACCAAAATTGCCATTTTTACAGAGTTTTGCTTACTCAAAAGCTTCAATTTTGACCCGTTTCAGGCACAGAAATGACTTTAAACACACTTATTTTAGTTGACAAAGTCATAATTCACATCCAACAGTCATTTAGAGTCAAAAGATTAAATGTTGAAATTTCATCCATATTGACCATTTTGGGATCGTTCGACAGGTCCGGAAGTCATCGTTTTTCATCCGAAAATTGATTTTTTGTACTGTACCAAAAATGATTCAAAATGTCAATTGGATCGTGCCTCATGTTGAATAACCACTTTTTAAACCCTCACAGTGACCAAAATTGCCATTTTTACAGAGTTTTGCTTACTCAAAAGCTTCCATTTTGACCCGTTCCAGGCACAGAAATCACTTTAAACACACTTATTCTAGTTGACAAAGTCATAATTCACATCCAACAGTCATTTAGAGTCAAAAGATTAAATGTTGAAATTTCATCCATATTGACCATTTTGGGATCGTTCGACAGGTCCGGAGTCATCGTTTTTCATCCGAAAATTGATTTTTTGGACTGTACCAAAAATGATTCAAAATGTCAATTGGATCGTGCCTCATGTTGAATAACCACTTTTTAAACCCTCACAGTGACCAAAATTGCCATTTTTACAGAGTTTTGCTTACTCAAAAGCTTCCATTTTGACCCGTTTCAGGCACAGAAATGACTTTAAACACACTTATTTTAGTTGACAAAGTCATAATTCACATCCAACAGTCATTTAGAGTCAAAAGATTAAATGTTGAAATTTCATCCATATTGACCATTTTGGGATCGTTCGACAGGTCCGGAGTCATCGTTTTTCATCCGAAAATTGATTTTTTGGACTGTACCAAAAATGATTCAAAATGTCAATTGGATCGTGCCTCATGTTGAATAACCACTTTTTAAACCCTCACAGTGACCAAAATTGCCATTTTTACAGAGTTTTGCTTACTCAAAAGCTTCAATTTCGACCCGTTTCAGGCACAGAAATGACTTTAAACACACTTATTTTAGTTGACAAAGTCATAATTCACATCCAACAGTCATTTAGAGTCAAAAGATTAAATGTTGAAATTTCATCCATATTGACCATTTTGGGATCGTTCGACAGTCATCGTTTTTCATCCGAAAATTGATTTTTTGTACTGTACCAAAAATGATTCAAAATGTCAATTGGATCGTGCCTCATGTTGAATAACCACTTTTTAAACCCTCACAGTGACCAAAATTGCCATTTTTACAGAGTTTTGCTTACTCAAAAGCTTCAATTTTGACCCGTTTCAGGCACAGAAATGACTTTAAACACTCTTATTCTAGTTGACAAAGTCATAATTCACATCCAACAGTCATTTAGAGTCAAAAGATTAAATGTTGAAATTTCATCCATATTGACCATTTTGGGATCGTCCGACAGGTCCGGAGTCATCGTTTTTCATCCGAAAATTGATTTTTTGGACTGTACCAAAAATGATTCAAAATGTCAATTGGATCGTGCCTCATGTTGAATAACCACTTTTTAAACCCTCACAGTGACCAAAATTGCCATTTTTACAGAGTTTTGCTTACTCAAAAGCTTCAATTTTGACCCGTTTCAGGCACAGAAATGACTTTAAACACACTTATTTTAGTTGACAAAGTCATAATTCACATCCAACAGTCATTTAGAGTCAAAAGATTAAATGTTGAAATTTCATCCATATTGACCATTTTGGGATCGTTCGACAGGTCCGGAGTCATCGTTTTTCATCCGAAAATTGATTTTTTGGACTTTACCAAAAATGATTCAAAATGTCAATTGGATCGTGCCTCATGTTGAATAACCACTTTTTAAACCCTCACAGTGACCAAAATTGCCATTTTTGCAGAGTTTTGCTTACTTAAAAGCTTCAATTTTGACCCGTTTCAGGCACGGAAATGACTTTAAACACACTTATTCTAGTTAACAAAGTCATAATTCACATCCAACAGTCATTTAGAGTCAAAAGATTAAATGTGGAAATTTCATCCATATTGACCATTTTGGGATCGTTCGACAGGTCCGGAGTCATAGTTTTTCATCCGAAAATTGATTTTTTGTACTGTACCAAAAATGATTCAAAATGTCAATTGGATCGTGCCTCATGTTGAATAACCACTTTTTAAACCCTCACAGTGACCAAAATTGCCATTTTTACAGAGTTTTGCTTACTCAAAAGCTTCCATTTTGACCCGTTCCAGGCACAGAAATGACTTTAAACACACTTATTCTAGTTGACAAAGTCATAATTCACATCCAACAGTCATTTAGAGTCAAAAGATTAAATGTTGAAATTTCATCCATATTGACCATTTTGGGATCGTTCGACAGGTCCGGAGTCATCGTTTTTCATCCGAAAATTGATTTTTTGGACTGTACCAAAAATGATTCAAAATGTCAATTGGATCGTGCCTCATGTTGAATAACCACTTTTTAAACCCTCACAGTGACCAAAATTGCCATTTTTACAGAGTTTTGCTTACTCAAAAGCTTCCATTTTGACCCGTTTCAGGCACAGAAATGACTTTAAACACACTTATTTTAGTTGACAAAGTCATAATTCACATCCAACAGTCATTTAGAGTCAAAAGATTAAATGTTGAAATTTCATCCATATTGACCATTTTGGGATCGTTCGACAGGTCCGGAGTCATCGTTTTTCATCCGAAAAGTGATTTTTTGGACTGTACCAAAAATGATTCAAAATGTCAATTGGATCGTGCCTCATGTTGAATAACCACTTTTTAAACCCTCACAGTGACCAAAATTGCCATTTTTACAGAGTTTTGCTTACTCAAAAGCTTCCATTTTTACCCGTTCCAGGCACAGAAATGACTTTAAACACACTTATTCTAGTTGACAAAGTCATAATTCACATCCAACAGTCATTTAGAGTCAAAAGATTAAATGTTGAAATTTCATCCATATTGACCATTTTGGGATCGTTCGACAGGTCCGGAGTCATCGTTTTTCATCCGAAAATTGATTTTTCTGACTGTACCCAAAATGATTCAAAATGTCAATTGGATCGTGCCTCATGTTGAATAACCACTTTTTCAACCTTCACAGTGACCAAAATTGCCATTTTTACAGAGTTTTTCTTACTTAAAAGCTTCAATTTGACCCGTTTCAGGCACGGAAATGACTTTAAACACACTTATTCTAGTTGACAAAGTCATAATTCACATCCAACAGTCATTTAGAGTCAAAAGATTAAATGTTGAAATTTCATCCATATTGACCATTTTGGGATCGTTCGACAGGTCCGGAGTCATCGTTTTTCATCCGAAAATTGATTTTTTGTACTGTACCAAAAATGATTCAAAATGTCAATTGGATCGTGCCTCATGTTAAATAACCACTTTTTAAACCCTCACAGTGACCAAAATTGCCATTTTTACAGAGTTTTGCTTACTCAAAAGCTTCCATTTTGACCCGTTCCAGGCACAGAAATGACTTTAAACACACTTATTTTAGTTGACAAAGTCATAATTCACATCCAACAGTCATTTAGAGTCAAAAGATTAAATGTTGAAATTTCATCCATATTGACCATTTTGGGATCGTTCGACAGGTCCGGAGTCATCGTTTTTCATCCGAAAATTGATTTTTTGGACTGTACCAAAAATGATTCAAAATGTCAATTGGATCGTGCCTCATGTTGAATAACCAATTTTTAAACCCTCACAGTGACCAAAATTGCCATTTTTACAGAGTTTTGCTTACTCAAAAGCTTCAATTTTGACCCGTTTCAGGCACAGAAATGACTTTAAACACACTTATTTTAGTTGACAAAGTCATAATTCACATCCAACAGTCATTTAGAGTCAAAAGATTAAATGTTGAAATTTCATCCATATTGACCATTTTGGGATCGTTCGACAGGTCCGGAGTCATCGTTTTTCATCCGAAAATCGATTTTTTGGACTGTACCAAAAATGATTCAAAATGTCAATTGGATCGTGCCTCATGTTGAATAACCACTTTTTAAACCCTCACAGTGACCAAAATTGCCATTTTTACAGAGTTTTGCTTACTCAAAAGCTTCCATTTTGACCCGTTCCAGGCACAGAAATGACTTTAAACACACTTATTCTAGTTGACAAAGTCATAATTCACATCCAACAGTCATTTAGAGTCAAAAGTTTAAATGTTGAAATTTCATCCATATTGACCATTTTGGGATCGTTCGACAGGTCCGGAGTCATCGTTTTTCATCCGAAAATTGATTTTTTGGACTGTACCAAAAATGATTCAAAATGTCAATTGGATCGTGCCTCATGTTGAATAACCACTTTTTAAACCCTCACAGTGACCAAAATTGCCATTTTTACAGAGTTTTGCTTACTCAAAAGCTTCAATTTTGACCCGTTTCAGGCACAGAAATGACTTTAAACACACTTATTTTAGTTGACAAAGTCATAATTCACATCCAACAGTCATTTAGAGTCAAAAGATTAAATGTTGAAATTTCATCCATATTGACCATTTTGGGATCGTTCGACAGGTCCGGAGTCATCGTTTTTCATCCGAAAATTGATTTTTTGGACTGTACCAAAAATGATTCAAAATGTCAATTGGATCGTGCCTCATGTTGAATAACCACTTTTTAAACCCTCACAGTGACCAAAATTGCCATTTTTACAGAGTTTTGCTTACTCAAAAGCTTCAATTTTGACCCGTTTCAGGCACAGAAATGACTTTAAACTCACTTATTCTAGTTGACAAAGTCATAATTCACATCCAACAGTCATTTAGAGTCAAAAGATTAAATGTTGAAATTTCATCCATATTGACCATTTTGGGATCGTTCGACAGGTCCGGAGTCATCGTTTTTCATCCGAAAATTGATTTTTCGGACTGTACCAAAAATGATTCAAAATGTCAATTGGATTGTGCCTCATGTTGAATAACCACTTTTTAAACCCTCACAGTGACCAAAATTGCCATTTTTACAGAGTTTTGCTTACTCAAAAGCTTCCATTTTTACCCGTTCCAGGCACAGAAATGACTTTAAACACACTTATTCTAGTTGACAAAGTCATAATTCACATCCAACAGTCATTTAGAGTCAAAAGATTAAATGTTGAAATTTCATCCATATTGACCATTTTGGGATCGTTCGACAGGTCCGGAGTCATCGTTTTTCATCCGAAAATTGATTTTTCTGACTGTACCCAAAATGATTCAAAATGTCAATTGGATCGTGCCTCATGTTGAATAACCACTTTTTCAACCTTCACAGTGACCAAAATTGCCATTTTTACAGAGTTTTTCTTACTTAAAAGCTTCAATTTGACCCGTTTCAGGCACGGAAATGACTTTAAACACACTTATTCTAGTTGACAAAGTCATAATTCACATCCAACAGTCATTTAGAGTCAAAAGATTAAATGTTGAAATTTCATCCATATTGACCATTTTGGGATCGTTCGACAGGTCCGGAGTCATCGTTTTTCATCCGAAAATTGATTTTTTGTACTGTACCAAAAATGATTCAAAATGATAATTGGATCGTGCCTCATGTTAAATAACCACTTTTTAAACCCTCACAGTGACCAAAATTGCCATTTTTACAGAGTTTTGCTTACTCAAAAGCTTCCATTTTGACCCGTTCCAGGCACAGAAATGACTTTAAACACACTTATTTTAGTTGACAAAGTCATAATTCACATCCAACAGTCATTTAGAGTCAAAAGATTAAATGTTGAAATTTCATCCATATTGACCATTTTGGGATCGTTCGACAGGTCCGGAGTCATCGTTTTTCATCCGAAAATTGATTTTTTGGACTGTACCAAAAATGATTCAAAATGTCAATTGGATCGTGCCTCATGTTGAATAACCAATTTTTAAACCCTCACAGTGACCAAAATTGCCATTTTTACAGAGTTTTGCTTACTCAAAAGCTTCAATTTTGACCCGTTTCAGGCACAGAAATGACTTTAAACACACTTATTTTAGTTGACAAAGTCATAATTCACATCCAACAGTCATTTAGAGTCAAAAGATTAAATGTTGAAATTTCATCCATATTGACCATTTTGGGATCGTTCGACAGGTCCGGAGTCATCGTTTTTCATCCGAAAATCGATTTTTTGGACTGTACCAAAAATGATTCAAAATGTCAATTGGATCGTGCCTCATGTTGAATAACCACTTTTTAAACCCTCACAGTGACCAAAATTGCCATTTTTACAGAGTTTTGCTTACTCAAAAGCTTCCATTTTGACCCGTTCCAGGCACAGAAATGACTTTAAACACACTTATTCTAGTTGACAAAGTCATAATTCACATCCAACAGTCATTTAGAGTCAAAAGTTTAAATGTTGAAATTTCATCCATATTGACCATTTTGGGATCGTTCGACAGGTCCGGAGTCATCGTTTTTCATCCGAAAATTGATTTTTTGGACTGTACCAAAAATGATTCAAAATGTCAATTGGATCGTGCCTCATGTTGAATAACCACTTTTTAAACCCTCACAGTGACCAAAATTGCCATTTTTACAGAGTTTTGCTTACTCAAAAGCTTCAATTTTGACCCGTTTCAGGCACAGAAATGACTTTAAACACACTTATTTTAGTTGACAAAGTCATAATTCACATCCAACAGTCATTTAGAGTCAAAAGATTAAATGTTGAAATTTCATCCATATTGACCATTTTGGGATCGTTCGACAGGTCCGGAGTCATCGTTTTTCATCCGAAAATTGATTTTTTGGACTGTACCAAAAATGATTCAAAATGTCAATTGGATCGTGCCTCATGTTGAATAACCACTTTTTAAACCCTCACAGTGACCAAAATTGCCATTTTTACAGAGTTTTGCTTACTCAAAAGCTTCAATTTTGACCCGTTTCAGGCACAGAAATGACTTTAAACTCACTTATTCTAGTTGACAAAGTCATAATTCACATCCAACAGTCATTTAGAGTCAAAAGATTAAATGTTGAAATTTCATCCATATTGACCATTTTGGGATCGTTCGACAGGTCCGGAGTCATCGTTTTTCATCCGAAAATTGATTTTTCGGACTGTACCAAAAATGATTCAAAATGTCAATTGGATTGTGCCTCATGTTGAATAACCACTTTTTAAACCCTCACAGTGACCAAAATTGCCATTTTTACAGAGTTTTGCTTACTCAAAAGCTTCCATTTTTACCCGTTCCAGGCACAGAAATGACTTTAAACACACTTATTCTAGTTGACAAAGTCATAATTCACATCCAACAGTCATTTAGAGTCAAAAGATTAAATGTTGAAATTTCATCCATATTGACCATTTTGGGATCGTTCGACAGGTCCGGAGTCATCGTTTTTCATCCGAAAATTGATTTTTTGGACTGTACCAAAAATGATTCAAAATGTCAATTGGATCGTGCCTCATGTTGAATAACCACTTTTTAAACCCTCACAGTGACCAAAATTGCCATTTTTACAGAGTTTTGCTTACTCAAAAGCTTCCATTTTGACCCGTTTCAGGCACAGAAATGACTTTAAACACACTTATTTTAGTTGACAAAGTCATAATTCACATCCAACAGTCATTTAGAGTCAAAAGATTAAATGTTGAAATTTCATCCATATTGACCATTTTGGGATCGTTCGACAGGTCCGGAGTCATCGTTTTTCATCCGAAAATTGATTTTTTGGACTGTACCAAAAATGATTCAAAATGTCAATTGGATCGTGCCTCATGTTGAATAACCACTTTTTAAACCCTCACAGTGACCAAAATTGCCATTTTTACAGAGTTTTGCTTACTCAAAAGCTTCAATTTCGACCCGTTTCAGGCACAGAAATGACTTTAAACACACTTATTTTAGTTGACAAAGTCATAATTCACATCCAACAGTCATTTAGAGTCAAAAGATTAAATGTTGAAATTTCATCCATATTGACCATTTTGGGATCGTTCGACAGTCATCGTTTTTCATCCGAAAATTGATTTTTTGTACTGTACCAAAAATGATTCAAAATGTCAATTGGATCGTGCCTCATGTTGAATAACCACTTTTTAAACCCTCACAGTGACCAAAATTGCCATTTTTACAGAGTTTTGCTTACTCAAAAGCTTCAATTTTGACCCGTTTCAGGCACAGAAATGACTTTAAACACTCTTATTCTAGTTGACAAAGTCATAATTCACATCCAACAGTCATTTAGAGTCAAAAGATTAAATGTTGAAATTTCATCCATATTGACCATTTTGGGATCGTCCGACAGGTCCGGAGTCATCGTTTTTCATCCGAAAATTGATTTTTTGGACTGTACCAAAAATGATTCAAAATGTCAATTGGATCGTGCCTCATGTTGAATAACCACTTTTTAAACCCTCACAGTGACCAAAATTGCCATTTTTACAGAGTTTTGCTTACTCAAAAGCTTCAATTTTGACCCGTTTCAGGCACAGAAATGACTTTAAACACACTTATTTTAGTTGACAAAGTCATAATTCACATCCAACAGTCATTTAGAGTCAAAAGATTAAATGTTGAAATTTCATCCATATTGACCATTTTGGGATCGTTCGACAGGTCCGGAGTCATCGTTTTTCATCCGAAAATTGATTTTTTGGACTTTACCAAAAATGATTCAAAATGTCAATTGGATCGTGCCTCATGTTGAATAACCACTTTTTAAACCCTCACAGTGACCAAAATTGCCATTTTTGCAGAGTTTTGCTTACTTAAAAGCTTCAATTTTGACCCGTTTCAGGCACGGAAATGACTTTAAACACACTTATTCTAGTTAACAAAGTCATAATTCACATCCAACAGTCATTTAGAGTCAAAAGATTAAATGTGGAAATTTCATCCATATTGACCATTCTGGGATCGTTCGACAGGTCCGGAGTCATAGTTTTTCATCCGAAAATTGATTTTTTGTACTGTACCAAAAATGATTCAAAATGTCAATTGGATCGTGCCTCATGTTGAATAACCACTTTTTAAACCCTCACAGTGACCAAAATTGCCATTTTTACAGAGTTTTGCTTACTCAAAAGCTTCCATTTTGACCCGTTCCAGGCACAGAAATGACTTTAAACACACTTATTCTAGTTGACAAAGTCATAATTCACATCCAACAGTCATTTAGAGTCAAAAGATTAAATGTTGAAATTTCATCCATATTGACCATTTTGGGATCGTTCGACAGGTCCGGAGTCATCGTTTTTCATCCGAAAATTGATTTTTTGGACTGTACCAAAAATGATTCAAAATGTCAATTGGATCGTGCCTCATGTTGAATAACCACTTTTTAAACCCTCACAGTGACCAAAATTGCCATTTTTACAGAGTTTTGCTTACTCAAAAGCTTCCATTTTGACCCGTTTCAGGCACAGAAATGACTTTAAACACACTTATTTTAGTTGACAAAGTCATAATTCACATCCAACAGTCATTTAGAGTCAAAAGATTAAATGTTGAAATTTCATCCATATTGACCATTTTGGGATCGTTCGACAGGTCCGGAGTCATCGTTTTTCATCCGAAAAGTGATTTTTTGGACTGTACCAAAAATGATTCAAAATGTCAATTGGATCGTGCCTCATGTTGAATAACCACTTTTTAAACCCTCACAGTGACCAAAATTGCCATTTTTACAGAGTTTTGCTTACTCAAAAGCTTCCATTTTTACCCGTTCCAGGCACAGAAATGACTTTAAACACACTTATTCTAGTTGACAAAGTCATAATTCACATCCAACAGTCATTTAGAGTCAAAAGATTAAATGTTGAAATTTCATCCATATTGACCATTTTGGGATCGTTCGACAGGTCCGGAGTCATCGTTTTTCATCCGAAAATTGATTTTTCTGACTGTACCCAAAATGATTCAAAATGTCAATTGGATCGTGCCTCATGTTGAATAACCACTTTTTCAACCTTCACAGTGACCAAAATTGCCATTTTTACAGAGTTTTTCTTACTTAAAAGCTTCAATTTGACCCGTTTCAGGCACGGAAATGACTTTAAACACACTTATTCTAGTTGACAAAGTCATAATTCACATCCAACAGTCATTTAGAGTCAAAAGATTAAATGTTGAAATTTCATCCATATTGACCATTTTGGGATCGTTCGACAGGTCCGGAGTCATCGTTTTTCATCCGAAAATTGATTTTTTGTACTGTACCAAAAATGATTCAAAATGTCAATTGGATCGTGCCTCATGTTAAATAACCACTTTTTAAACCCTCACAGTGACCAAAATTGCCATTTTTACAGAGTTTTGCTTACTCAAAAGCTTCCATTTTGACCCGTTCCAGGCACAGAAATGACTTTAAACACACTTATTTTAGTTGACAAAGTCATAATTCACATCCAACAGTCATTTAGAGTCAAAAGATTAAATGTTGAAATTTCATCCATATTGACCATTTTGGGATCGTTCGACAGGTCCGGAGTCATCGTTTTTCATCCGAAAATTGATTTTTTGGACTGTACCAAAAATGATTCAAAATGTCAATTGGATCGTGCCTCATGTTGAATAACCAATTTTTAAACCCTCACAGTGACCAAAATTGCCATTTTTACAGAGTTTTGCTTACTCAAAAGCTTCAATTTTGACCCGTTTCAGGCACAGAAATGACTTTAAACACACTTATTTTAGTTGACAAAGTCATAATTCACATCCAACAGTCATTTAGAGTCAAAAGATTAAATGTTGAAATTTCATCCATATTGACCATTTTGGGATCGTTCGACAGGTCCGGAGTCATCGTTTTTCATCCGAAAATCGATTTTTTGGACTGTACCAAAAATGATTCAAAATGTCAATTGGATCGTGCCTCATGTTGAATAACCACTTTTTAAACCCTCACAGTGACCAAAATTGCCATTTTTACAGAGTTTTGCTTACTCAAAAGCTTCCATTTTGACCCGTTCCAGGCACAGAAATGACTTTAAACACACTTATTCTAGTTGACAAAGTCATAATTCACATCCAACAGTCATTTAGAGTCAAAAGTTTAAATGTTGAAATTTCATCCATATTGACCATTTTGGGATCGTTCGACAGGTCCGGAGTCATCGTTTTTCATCCGAAAATTGATTTTTTGGACTGTACCAAAAATGATTCAAAATGTCAATTGGATCGTGCCTCATGTTGAATAACCACTTTTTAAACCCTCACAGTGACCAAAATTGCCATTTTTACAGAGTTTTGCTTACTCAAAAGCTTCAATTTTGACCCGTTTCAGGCACAGAAATGACTTTAAACACACTTATTTTAGTTGACAAAGTCATAATTCACATCCAACAGTCATTTAGAGTCAAAAGATTAAATGTTGAAATTTCATCCATATTGACCATTTTGGGATCGTTCGACAGGTCCGGAGTCATCGTTTTTCATCCGAAAATTGATTTTTTGGACTGTACCAAAAATGATTCAAAATGTCAATTGGATCGTGCCTCATGTTGAATAACCACTTTTTAAACCCTCACAGTGACCAAAATTGCCATTTTTACAGAGTTTTGCTTACTCAAAAGCTTCAATTTTGACCCGTTTCAGGCACAGAAATGACTTTAAACTCACTTATTCTAGTTGACAAAGTCATAATTCACATCCAACAGTCATTTAGAGTCAAAAGATTAAATGTTGAAATTTCATCCATATTGACCATTTTGGGATCGTTCGACAGGTCCGGAGTCATCGTTTTTCATCCGAAAATTGATTTTTCGGACTGTACCAAAAATGATTCAAAATGTCAATTGGATTGTGCCTCATGTTGAATAACCACTTTTTAAACCCTCACAGTGACCAAAATTGCCATTTTTACAGAGTTTTGCTTACTCAAAAGCTTCCATTTTTACCCGTTCCAGGCACAGAAATGACTTTAAACACACTTATTCTAGTTGACAAAGTCATAATTCACATCCAACAGTCATTTAGAGTCAAAAGATTAAATGTTGAAATTTCATCCATATTGACCATTTTGGGATCGTTCGACAGGTCCGGAGTCATCGTTTTTCATCCGAAAATTGATTTTTCAGACTGTACCAAAAATGATTCAAAATGTCAATTGGATCGTGCCTCATGTTGAATAACCACTTTTTCAACCCTCACAGTGACCAAAATTGCCATTTTTACAGAGTTTTGCTTACTTAAAAGCTTCAATTTTGACCCGTTTCAGGCACGGAAATGACTTTAAACACACTTATTTTAGTTGACAAAGTCATAATTCACATCCAACAGTCATTTAGAGTCAAAAGATTAAATGTTGAAATTTCATCCATATTGACCATTTTGGGATCGTTCGACAGGTCCGGAGTCATCGTTTTTCATCCGAAAATTGATTTTTTGGACTTTACCAAAAATGATTCAAAATGTCAATTGGATCGTGCCTCATGTTGAATAACCACTTTTTAAACCCTCACAGTGACCAAAATTGCCATTTTTACAGAGTTTTGCTTACTCAAAAGCTTCAATTTTGACCCGTTTCAGGCACAGAAATGACTTTAAACACACTTATTTTAGTTGACAAAGTCATAATTCACATCCAACAGTCATTTAGAGTCAAAAGATTAAATGTTGAAATTTCATCCATATTGACCATTTTGGGATCGTTCGACAGGTCCGGAGTCATCGTTTTTCATCCGAAAATTGATTTTTTGGACTGTACCAAAAATGATTCAAAATGTCAATTGGATCGTGCCTCATGTTGAATAACCACTTTTTAAACCCTCACAGTGACCAAAATTGCCATTTTTACAGAGTTTTGCTTACTCAAAAGCTTCAATTTTGACCCGTTTCAGGCACAGAAATGACTTTAAACTCACTTATTCTAGTTGACAAAGTCATAATTCACATCCAACAGTCATTTAGAGTCAAAAGATTAAATGTTGAAATTTCATCCATATTGACCATTTTGGGATCGTTCGACAGGTCCGGAGTCATCGTTTTTCATCCGAAAATTGATTTTTCGGACTGTACCAAAAATGATTCAAAATGTCAATTGGATTGTGCCTCATGTTGAATAACCACTTTTTAAACCCTCACAGTGACCAAAATTGCCATTTTTACAGAGTTTTGCTTACTCAAAAGCTTCCATTTTTACCCGTTCCAGGCACAGAAATGACTTTAAACACACTTATTCTAGTTGACAAAGTCATAATTCACATCCAACAGTCATTTAGAGTCAAAAGATTAAATGTTGAAATTTCATCCATATTGACCATTTTGGGATCGTTCGACAGGTCCGGAGTCATCGTTTTTCATCCGAAAATTGATTTTTCAGACTGTACCAAAAATGATTCAAAATGTCAATTGGATCGTGCCTCATGTTGAATAACCACTTTTTCAACCCTCACAGTGACCAAAATTGCCATTTTTACAGAGTTTTGCTTACTTAAAAGCTTCAATTTTGACCCGTTTCAGGCACGGAAATGACTTTAAACACACTTATTTTAGTTGACAAAGTCATAATTCACATCCAACAGTCATTTAGAGTCAAAAGATTAAATGTTGAAATTTCATCCATATTGACCATTTTGGGATCGTTCGACAGGTCCGGAGTCATCGTTTTTCATCCGAAAATTGATTTTTTGGACTTTACCAAAAATGATTCAAAATGTCAATTGGATCGTGCCTCATGTTGAATAACCACTTTTTAAACCCTCACAGTGACCAAAATTGCCATTTTTACAGAGTTTTGCTTACTCAAAAGCTTCAATTTTGACCCGTTCCAGGCACAGAAATGACTTTAAACACACTTATTCTAGTTGACAAAGTCATAATTCACATCCAACAGTCATTTAGAGTCAAAAGATTAAATGTTGAAATTTCATCCATATTGACCATTTTGGGATCGTTCGACAGGTCCGGAGTCATCGTTTTTCATCCGAAAATTGATTTTTTGGACTGTACCAAAAATTATTCAAAATGTCAATTGGATCGTGCCTCATGTTGAATAACCACTTTTTAAACCCTCACAGTGACCAAAATTGCCATTTTTACAGAGTTTTGCTTACTCAAAAGCTTCCATTTTGACCCGTTCCAGGCACAGAAATGACTTTAAACACACTTATTCTAGTTAACAAAGTCATAATTCACATCCAACAGTCATTTAGAGTCAAAAGATTAAATGTTGAAATTTCATCCATATTGACCATTTTGGGATCGTTCGACAGGTCCGGAGTCATCGTTTTTCATCCGAAAATTGATTTTTTGGACTGTACCAAAAATGATTCAAAATGTCAATTGGATCGTGCCTCATGTTGAATAACCACTTTTTAAACCCTCACAGTGACCAAAATTGCCATTTTTACAGAGTTTTGCTTACTCAAAAGCTTCAATTTTGACCCGTTTCAGGCACAGAAATGACTTTAAACACACTTATTTTAGTTGACAAAGTCATAATTCACATCCAACAGTCATTTAGAGTCAAAAGATTAAATGTTGAAATTTCATCCATATTGACCATTTTGGGATCGTTCGACAGGTCCGGAGTCATCGTTTTTCATCCGAAAATTGATTTTTTGGACTTTACCAAAAATGATTCAAAATGTCAATTGGATCGTGCCTCATGTTGAATAACCACTTTTTAAACCCTCACAGTGACCAAAATTGCCATTTTTACAGAGTTTTGCTTACTCAAAAGCTTCAATTTTGACCCGTTCCAGGCACAGAAATGACTTTAAACACACTTATTCTAGTTGACAAAGTCATAATTCACATCCAACAGTCATTTAGAGTCAAAAGATTAAATGTTGAAATTTCATCCATATTGACCATTTTGGGATCGTTCGACAGGTCCGGAGTCATCGTTTTTCATCCGAAAATTGATATTTCGGACCGTACCAAAAATTATTCAAAATGTCAATTGGATCGTGCCTCATGTTGAATAACCACTTTTTAAACCCTCACAGTGACCAAAATTGCCATTTTTACAGAGTTTTGCTTACTCAAAAGCTTCAATTTTGACCCGTTCAGGCACAGAAATGACTTTAAACACACTTATTCTAGTTGACAAAGTCATAATTCACATCCAACAGTCATTTAGAGTCAAAAGATTAAATGTTGAAATTTCATCCATATTGACCATTTTGGGATCGTTCGACAGGTCCGGAGTCATCGTTTTTCATCCGAAAATTGATTTTTTTGGACTGTACCAAAAATTATTCAAAATGTCAATTGGATCGTGCCTCATGTTGAATAACCACTTTTTAAACCCTCACAGTGACCAAAATTGCCATTTTTTACAGAGTTTTGCTTACTCAAAAGCTTCCATTTTGACCCGTTCCAGGCACAGAAATGACTTTAAACACACTTATTCTAGTTGACAAAGTCATAATTCACATCCAACAGTCATTTAGAGTCAAAAGATTAAATGTTGAAATTTCATCCATATTGACCATTTTGGGATCGTTCGACAGGTCCGGAGTCATCGTTTTTCATCCGAAAATTGATTTTTTGGACTGTACCAAAAATGATTCAAAATGTCAATTGGATCGTGCCTCATGTTGAATAACCACTTTTTAAACCCTCACAGTGACCAAAATTGCCATTTTTACAGAGTTTTGCTCACTCAAAAGCTTCAATTTTGACCCGTTTCAGGCACAGAAATGACTTTAAACACACTTATTTTAGTTGACAAAGTCATAATTCACATCCAACAGTCATTTAGAGTCAAAAGATGAAATGTTGAAATTTCATCCATATTGACCATTTTGGGATCGTTCGACAGGTCCGGAGTCATCGTTTTTCATCCAAAAATTGATTTTTTGGACTTTACCAAAAATGATTCAAAATGTCAATTGGATCGTGCCTCATGTTGAATAACCACTTTTTAAACCCTCACAGTGACCAAAATTGCCATTTTTACAGAGTTTTGCTTACTCAAAAGCTTCAATTTTGACCCGTTTCAGGCACAGAAATGACTTTAAACACACTTATTTTAGTTGACAAAGTCATAATTCACATCCAACAGTCATTTAGAGTCAAAAGATTAAATGTTGAAATTTCATCCATATTGACCATTTTGGGATCGTTCGACAGGTCCGGAGTCATCGTTTTTCATCCGAAAATTGATTTTTTGGACTGTACCAAAAATGATTCAAAATGTCAATTGGATCGTGCCTCATGTTGAATAACCACTTTTTAAACCCTCACAGTGACCAAAATTGCCATTTTTACAGAGTTTTGCTTACTCAAAAGCTTCAATTTTGACCCGTTTCAGGCACAGAAATGACTTTAAACACACTTATTCTAGTTGACAAAGTCATAATTCACATCCAACAGTCATTTAGAGTCAAAAGATTAAATGTTGAAATTTCATCCATATTGACCATTTTGGGATCGTTCGACAGGTCCGGAGTCATCGTTTTTCATCCGAAAATTAATTTTTCGGACTGTACCAAAAATGATTCAAAATGTCAATTGGATCGTGCCTCATGTTGAATAACCACTTTTTAAACCCTCACAGTGACCAAAATTGCCATTTTTACAGAGTTTTGCTTACTCAAAAGCTTCCATTTTGACCCGTTCCAGGCACAGAAATGACTTTAAACACACTTATTCTAGTTGACAAAGTCATAATTCACATCCAACAGTCATTTAGAGTCAAAAGATTAAATGTTGAAATTTCATCCATATTGACCATTTTGGGATCGTTCGACAGGTCCGGAGTCATCGTTTTTCATCCGAAAATTGATTTTTTGGACTGTACCAAAACTTATTCAAAATGTCAATTGGATCGTGCCTCATGTTGAATAACCACTTTTCAAACCCTCACAGTGACCAAAATTGCCATTTTTACAGAGTTTTGCTTACTCAAAAGCTTCCATTTTGACCCGTTCCAGGCACAGAAATGACTTTAAACACACTTATTCTAGTTGACAAAGTAATAATTCACATCCAACAGTCATTTAGAGTCAAAAGATTAAATGTTGAAATTTCATCCATATTGACCATTTTGGGATCGTTCGACAGGTCCGGAGTCATTGTTTTTCATCCGAAAATTGATTTTTCGGACTGTACCAAAAATGATTCAAAATGTCAATTGGATCGTGCCTCATGTTGAATAACCACTTTTTCAACCCTCACAGTGACCAAAATTGCCATTTTTACAGAGTTTTGCTTACTTAAAAGCTTCAATTTTGACCCGTTTCAGGCACGGAAATGACTTTAAACACACTTATTCTAGTTGACAAAGTCATAATTCACATCCAACAGTCATTTAGAGTCAAAAGATTAATGTTGAAATTTCATCCATATTGACCATTTTGGGATCGTTCGACAGGTCCGGAGTCATCGTTTTTCATCCGAAAATTGATTTTTTGTACTGTACCAAAAATGATTCAAAATGTCAATTGGATCGTGCCTCATGTTGAATAACCACTTTTTAAACCCTCACAGTGACCAAAATTGCCATTTTTACAGAGTTTTGCTTACTCAAAAGCTTCCATTTTGACCCGTTCCAGGCACAGAAATGACTTTAAACACACTTATTCTAGTTGACAAAGTCATAATTCACATCCAACAGTCATTTAGAGTCAAAAGATTAAACGTTGAAATTTCATCCATATAGACCATTTTGGGATCGTTCGACAGGTCCGGAGTCATCGTTTTTCATCCGAAAATTGATTTTTTGTACTGTACCAAAAATGATTCAAAATGTCAATTGGATCGTGCCTCATGTTGAATAACCACTTTTTAAACCCTCACAGTGACCAAAATTGCCATTTTTACAGAGTTTTGCTTACTCAAAAGCTTCCATTTTGACCCGTTCCAGGCACAGAAATGACTTTAAACACACTTATTCTAGTTGACAAAGTCATAATTCACATCCAACAGTCATTTAGAGTCAAAAGATTAAATGTTGAAATTTCATCCATATTGACCATTTTGGGATCGTTCGACAGGTCCGGAGTCATCGTTTTTCATCCGAAAATTGATTTTTTGGACTGTACCAAAAATGATTCAAAATGTCAATTGGATCGTGCCTCATGTTGAATAACCACTTTTTAAACCCTCACAGTGACCAAAATTGCCATTTTTACAGAGTTTTGCTTACTCAAAAGCTTCCATTTTGACCCGTTCCAGGCACAGAAATGACTTTAAACACACTTATTCTAGTTGACAAAGTCATAATTCACATCCAACAGTCATTTAGAGTCAAAAGATTAAATGTTGAAATTTCATCCATATTGACCATTTTGGGATCGTTCGACAGGTCCGGAGTCATCGTTTTTCATCCGAAAATTGATTTTTCGGACTGTACCAAAAATGATTCAAAATGTCAATTGGATCGTGCCTCATGTTGAATAACCACTTTTTCAACCCTCACAGTGACCAAAATTGCCATTTTTACAGAGTTTTGCTTACTTAAAAGCTTCAATTTTGACCCGTTTCAGGCACGGAAATGACTTTAAACACACTTATTCTAGTTGACAAAGTCATAATTCACATCCAACAGTCATTTAGAGTCAAAAGATTAAATGTTGAAATTTCATCCATATTGACCATTTTGGGATCGTTCGACAGGTCCGGAGTCATCGTTTTTCATCCGAAAATTGATTTTTCGGACTGTACCAAAAATGATTCAAAATGTCAATTGGATCGTGCCTCATGTTGAATAACCACTTTTTAAACCCTCACAGTGACCAAAATTGCCATTTTTACAGAGTTTTGCTTACTCAAAAGCTTCCATTTTGACCCGTTCCAGGCACAGAAATGACTTTAAACACACTTATTTTAGTTGACAAAGTCATAATTCACATCCAACAGTCATTTAGAGTCAAAAGATTAAATGTTGAAATTTCATCCATATTGACCATTTTGGGATCGTTCGACAGGTCCGGAGTCATCGTTTTTCATCCGAAAATTGATTTTTTGGACTGTACCAAAAATGATTCAAAATGTCAATTGGATCGTGCCTCATGTTGAATAACCACTTTTTAAACCCTCACAGTGACCAAAATTGCCATTTTTACAGAGTTTTGCTTACTCAAAAGCTTCCATTTTGACCCGTTCCAGGCACAGAAATGACTTTAAACACACTTATTCTAGTTGACAAAGTCATAATTCACATCCAACAGTCATTTAGAGTCAAAAGATTAAATGTTGAAATTTCATCCATATTGACCATTTTGGGATCGTTCGACAGGTCCGGAGTCATCGTTTTTCATCCGAAAATTGATTTTTTGGACTGTACCAAAAATGATTCAAAATGTCAATTTGATCGTGCCTCATGTTGAATAACCACTTTTTCAACCCTCACAGTGACCAAAATTGCCATTTTTACAGAGTTTTGCTTACTCAAAAGCTTCCATTTTGACCCGTTCCAGGCACAGAAATGACTTTAAACACACTTATTCTAGTTGACAAAGTCATAATTCACATCCAACAGTCATTTAGAGTCAAAAGATTAAATGTTGAAATTTCATCCATATTGACCATTTTGGGATCGTTCGACAGGTCCGGAGTCATCGTTTTTCATCCGAAAATTGATTTTTTGGACTGTACCAAAAATGATTCAAAATGTCAATTGGATCGTGCCTCATGTTGAATAACCACTTTTTAAACCCTCACAGTGACCAAAATTGCCATTTTTACAGAGTTTTGCTTACTCAAAAGCTTCAATTTTGACCCGTTTCAGGCACAGAAATGACTTTAAACACACTTATTTTAGTTGACAAAGTCATAATTCACATCCAACAGTCATTTAGAGTCAAAAGATTAAATGTTGAAATTTCATCCATATTGACCATTTTGGGATCGTTCGACAGGTCCGGAGTCATCGTTTTTCATCCGAAAATTGATTTTTTGGACTTTACCAAAAATGATTCAAAATGTCAATTGGATCGTGCCTCATGTTGAATAACCACTTTTTAAACCCTCACAGTGACCAAAATTGCCATTTTTACAGAGTTTTGCTTACTCAAAAGCTTCAATTTTGACCCGTTTCAGGCACAGAAATGACTTTAAACACACTTATTTTAGTTGACAAAGTCATAATTCACATCCAACAGTCATTTAGAGTCAAAAGATTAAATGTTGAAATTTCATCCATATTGACCATTTTGGGATCGTTCGACAGGTCCGGAGTCATCGTTTTTCATCCGAAAATTGATTTTTTGTACTGTACCAAAAATGATTCAAAATGTCAATTGGATCGTGCCTCATGTTGAATAACCACTTTTTAAACCCTCACAGTGACCAAAATTGCCATTTTTACAGAGTTTTGCTTACTCAAAAGCTTCAATTTTGACCCGTTCCAGGCACAGAAATTACTTTAAACACACTTATTCTAGTTGACAAAGTCATAATTCACATCCAACAGTCATTTAGAGTCAAAAGATTAAATGTTGAAATTTCATCCATATTGACCATTTTGGGATCGTTCGACAGGTCCGGAGTCATCGTTTTTCATCCGAAAATTGATTTTTTGGACTGTACCAAAAATGATTCAAAATGTCAATTGGATCGTGCCTCATGTTGAATAACCACTTTTTAAACCCTCACAGTGACCAAAATTGCCATTTTTACAGAGTTTTGCTTACTCAAAAGCTTCCATTTTGACCCGTTTCAGGCACAGAAATGACTTTAAACACACTTATTTTAGTTGACAAAGTCATAATTCACATCCAACAGTCATTTAGAGTCAAAAGATTAAATGTTGAAATTTCATCCATATTGACCATTTTGGGATCGTTCGACAGGTCCGGAGTCATCGTTTTTCATCCGAAAATTGATTTTTTGGACTGTACCAAAAATGATTCAAAATGTCAATTGGATCGTGCCTCATGTTGAATAACCACTTTTTAAACCCTCACAGTGACCAAAATTGCCATTTTTACAGAGTTTTGCTTACTCAAAAGCTTCAATTTCGACCCGTTTCAGGCACAGAAATGACTTTAAACACACTTATTTTAGTTGACAAAGTCATAAATCACATCCAACAGTCATTTAGAGTCAAAAGATTAAATGTTGAAATTTCATCCATATTGACCATTTTGGGATCGTTCGACAGTCATCGTTTTTCATCCGAAAATTGATTGTTTGGACTGTACCAAAAATGATTCAAAATGTCAATTGGATCGTGCCTCATGTTGAATAACCACTTTTTAAACCCTCACAGTGACCAAAATTGCCATTTTTACAGAGTTTTGCTTACTCAAAAGCTTCAATTTTGACCCGTTTCAGGCACAGAAATGACTTTAAACACTCTTATTCTAGTTGACAAAGTCATAATTCACATCCAACAGTCATTTAGAGTCAAAAGATTAAATGTTGAAATTTCATCCATATTGACCATTTTGGGATCGTTCGACAGGTCCGGAGTCATCGTTTTTCATCCGAAAATTGATTTTTTGGACTGTACCAAAAATGATTCAAAATGTCAATTTGATCGTGCCTCATGTTGAATAACCACTTTTTCAACCCTCACAGTGACCAAAATTGCCATTTTTACAGAGTTTTGCTTACTCAAAAGCTTCCATTTTGACCCGTTCCAGGCACAGAAATGACTTTAAACACACTTATTCTAGTTGACAAAGTCATAATTCACATCCAACAGTCATTTAGAGTCAAAAGATTAAATGTTGAAATTTCATCCATATTGACCATTTTGGGATCGTTCGACAGGTCCGGAGTCATCGTTTTTCATCCGAAAATTGATTTTTTGGACTGTACCAAAAATGATTCAAAATGTCAATTGGATCGTGCCTCATGTTGAATAACCACTTTTTAAACCCTCACAGTGACCAAAATTGCCATTTTTACAGAGTTTTGCTTACTCAAAAGCTTCAATTTTGACCCGTTTCAGGCACAGAAATGACTTTAAACACACTTATTTTAGTTGACAAAGTCATAATTCACATCCAACAGTCATTTAGAGTCAAAAGATTAAATGTTGAAATTTCATCCATATTGACCATTTTGGGATCGTTCGACAGGTCCGGAGTCATCGTTTTTCATCCGAAAATTGATTTTTTGTACTGTACCAAAAATTATTCAAAATGTCAATTGGATCGTGCCTCATGTTGAATAACCACTTTTTAAACCCTCACAGTGACCAAAATTGCCATTTTTACAGAGTTTTGCTTACTCAAAAGCTTCCATTTTGACCCGTTCCAGGCACAGAAATTACTTTAAACACACTTATTCTAGTTGACAAAGTCATAATTCACATCCAACAGTCATTTAGAGTCAAAAGATTAAATGTTGAAATTTCATCCATATTGACCATTTTGGGATCGTTCGACAGGTCCGGAGTCATCGTTTTTCATCCGAAAATTGATTTTTTGGACTGTACCAAAAATGATTCAAAATGTCAATTGGATCGTGCCTCATGTTGAATAACCACTTTTTAAACCCTCACAGTGACCAAAATTGCCATTTTTACAGAGTTTTGCTTACTCAAAAGCTTCCATTTTGACCCGTTTCAGGCACAGAAATGACTTTAAACACACTTATTTTAGTTGACAAAGTCATAATTCACATCCAACAGTCATTTAGAGTCAAAAGATTAAATGTTGAAATTTCATCCATATTGACCATTTTGGGATCGTTCGACAGGTCCGGAGTCATCGTTTTTCATCCGAAAATTGATTTTTTGGACTGTACCAAAAATGATTCAAAATGTCAATTGGATCGTGCCTCATGTTGAATAACCACTTTTTAAACCCTCACAGTGACCAAAATTGCCATTTTTACAGAGTTTTGCTTACTCAAAAGCTTCAATTTCGACCCGTTTCAGGCACAGAAATGACTTTAAACACACTTATTTTAGTTGACAAAGTCATAATTCACATCCAACAGTCATTTAGAGTCAAAAGATTAAATGTTGAAATTTCATCCATATTGACCATTTTGGGATCGTTCGACAGTCATCGTTTTTCATCCGAAAATTGATTTTTTGGACTGTACCAAAAATGATTCAAAATGTCAATTGGATCGTGCCTCATGTTGAATAACCACTTTTTAAACCCTCACAGTGACCAAAATTGCCATTTTTACAGAGTTTTGCTTACTCAAAAGCTTCAATTTTGACCCGTTTCAGGCACAGAAATGACTTTAAACACTCTTATTCTAGTTGACAAAGTCATAATTCACATCCAACAGTCATTTAGAGTCAAAAGATTAAATGTTGAAATTTCATCCATATTGACCATTTTGGGATCGTTCGACAGGTCCGGAGTCATCGTTTTTCATCCGAAAATTGATTTTTTGGACTGTACCAAAAATGATTCAAAATGTCAATTGGATCGTGCCTCATGTTGAATAACCACTTTTTAAACCCTCACAGTGACCAAAATTGCCATTTTTACAGAGTTTTGCTTACTCAAAAGCTTCAATTTTGACCCGTTTCAGGCACAGAAATGACTTTAAACACACTTATTTTAGTTGACAAAGTCATAATTCACATCCAACAGTCATTTAGAGTCAAAAGATTAAATGTTGAAATTTCATCCATATTGACCATTTTGGGATCGTTCGACAGGTCCGGAGTCATCGTTTTTCATCCGAAAATTGATTTTTTGGACTTTACCAAAAATGATTCAAAATGTCAATTGGATCGTGCCTCATGTTGAATAACCACTTTTTAAACCCTCACAGTGACCAAAATTGCCATTTTTACAGAGTTTTGCTTACTCAAAAGCTTCAATTTTGACCCGTTTCAGGCACAGAAATGACTTTAAACACACTTATTTTAGTTGACAAAGTCATAATTCACATCCAACAGTCATTTAGAGTCAAAAGATTAAATGTTGAAATTTCATCCATATTGACCATTTTGGGATCGTTCGACAGGTCCGGAGTCATCGTTTTTCATCCGAAAATTGATTTTTTGGACTGTACCAAAAATGATTCAAAATGTCAGTTGGATCGTGCCTCATGTTGAATAACCACTTTTTCAACCCTCACAGTGACCAAAATTGCCATTTTTGCAGAGTTTTGCTTACTTAAAAGCTTCAATTTTGACCCGTTTCAGGCACGGAAATGACTTTAAACACACTTATTCTAGTTAACAAAGTCATAATTCACATCCAACAGTCATTTAGAGTCAAAAGATTAAATGTTGAAATTTCATCCATATTGACCATTTTGGGATCGTTCGACAGGTCCGGAGTCATAGTTTTTCATCCGAAAATTGATTTTTTGTACTGTACCAAAAATGATTCAAAATGTCAATTGGATCGTGCCTCATGTTGAATAACCACTTTTTAAACCCTCACAGTGACCAAAATTGCCATTTTTACAGAGTTTTGCTTACTCAAAAGCTTCCATTTTGACCCGTTCCAGGCACAGAAATGACTTTAAACACACTTATTCTAGTTGACAAAGTCATAATTCACATCCAACAGTCATTTAGAGTCAAAAGATTAAATGTTGAAATTTCATCCATATTGACCATTTTGGGATCGTTCGACAGGTCCGGAGTCATCGTTTTTCATCCGAAAATTGATTTTTTGGACTGTACCAAAAATGATTCAAAATGTCAATTGGATCGTGCCTCATGTTGAATAACCACTTTTTAAACCCTCACAGTGACCAAAATTGCCATTTTTACAGAGTTTTGCTTACTCAAAAGCTTCCATTTTGACCCGTTTCAGGCACAGAAATGACTTTAAACACACTTATTTTAGTTGACAAAGTCATAATTCACATCCAACAGTCATTTAGAGTCAAAAGATTAAATGTTGAAATTTCATCCATATTGACCATTTTGGGATCGTTCGACAGGTCCGGAGTCATCGTTTTTCATCCGAAAATTGATTTTTTGGACTGTACCAAAAATGATTCAAAATGTCAATTGGATCGTGCCTCATGTTGAATAACCACTTTTTAAACCCTCACAGTGACCAAAATTGCCATTTTTACAGAGTTTTGCTTACTCAAAAGCTTCCATTTTTACCCGTTCCAGGCACAGAAATGACTTTAAACACACTTATTCTAGTTGACAAAGTCATAATTCACATCCAACAGTCATTTAGAGTCAAAAGATTAAATGTTGAAATTTCATCCATATTGACCATTTTGGGATCGTTCGACAGGTCCGGAGTCATCGTTTTTCATCCGAAAATTGATTTTTCTGACTGTACCCAAAATGATTCAAAATGTCAATTGGATCGTGCCTCATGTTGAATAACCACTTTTTCAACCTTCACAGTGACCAAAATTGCCATTTTTACAGAGTTTTTCTTACTTAAAAGCTTCAATTTGACCCGTTTCAGGCACGGAAATGACTTTAAACACACTTATTCTAGTTGACAAAGTCATAATTCACATCCAACAGTCATTTAGAGTCAAAAGATTAAATGTTGAAATTTCATCCATATTGACCATTTTGGGATCGTTCGACAGGTCCGGAGTCATCGTTTTTCATCCGAAAATTGATTTTTTGTACTGTACCAAAAATGATTCAAAATGTCAATTGGATCGTGCCTCATGTTAAATAACCACTTTTTAAACCCTCACAGTGACCAAAATTGCCATTTTTACAGAGTTTTGCTTACTCAAAAGCTTCCATTTTGACCCGTTCCAGGCACAGAAATGACTTTAAACACACTTATTTTAGTTGACAAAGTCATAATTCACATCCAACAGTCATTTAGAGTCAAAAGATTAAATGTTGAAATTTCATCCATATTGACCATTTTGGGATCGTTCGACAGGTCCGGAGTCATTGTTTTTCATCCGAAAATTGATTTTTCGGACTGTACCAAAAATGATTCAAAATGTCAATTGGATCGTGCCTCATGTTGAATAACCACTTTTTCAACCCTCACAGTGACCAAAATTGCCATTTTTACAGAGTTTTGCTTACTTAAAAGCTTCAATTTTGACCCGTTTCAGGCACGGAAATGACTTTAAACACACTTATTCTAGTTGACAAAGTCATAATTCACATCCAACAGTCATTTAGAGTCAAAAGATTAATGTTGAAATTTCATCCATATTGACCATTTTGGGATCGTTCGACATGTCCGGAGTCATCGTTTTTCATCCGAAAATTGATTTTTTGTACTGTACCAAAAATGATTCAAAATGTCAATTGGATCGTGCCTCATGTTGAATAACCACTTTTTAAACCCTCACAGTGACCAAAATTGCCATTTTTACAGAGTTTTGCTTACTCAAAAGCTTCCATTTTGACCCGTTCCAGGCACAGAAATGACTTTAAACACACTTATTCTAGTTGACAAAGTCATAATTCACATCCAACAGTCATTTAGAGTCAAAAGATTAAACGTTGAAATTTCATCCATATAGACCATTTTGGGATCGTTCGACAGGTCCGGAGTCATCGTTTTTCATCCGAAAATTGATTTTTTGTACTGTACCAAAAATGATTCAAAATGTCAATTGGATCGTGCCTCATGTTGAATAACCACTTTTTAAACCCTCACAGTGACCAAAATTGCCATTTTTACAGAGTTTTGCTTACTCAAAAGCTTCCATTTTGACCCGTTCCAGGCACAGAAATGACTTTAAACACACTTATTCTAGTTGACAAAGTCATAATTCACATCCAACAGTCATTTAGAGTCAAAAGATTAAATGTTGAAATTTCATCCATATTGACCATTTTGGGATCGTTCGACAGGTCCGGAGTCATCGTTTTTCATCCGAAAATTGATTTTTTGGACTGTACCAAAAATGATTCAAAATGTCAATTGGATCGTGCCTCATGTTGAATAACCACTTTTTAAACCCTCACAGTGACCAAAATTGCCATTTTTACAGAGTTTTGCTTACTCAAAAGCTTCCATTTTGACCCGTTCCAGGCACAGAAATGACTTTAAACACACTTATTCTAGTTGACAAAGTCATAATTCACATCCAACAGTCATTTAGAGTCAAAAGATTAAATGTTGAAATTTCATCCATATTGACCATTTTGGGATCGTTCGACAGGTCCGGAGTCATCGTTTTTCATCCGAAAATTGATTTTTCGGACTGTACCAAAAATGATTCAAAATGTCAATTGGATCGTGCCTCATGTTGAATAACCACTTTTTCAACCCTCACAGTGACCAAAATTGCCATTTTTACAGAGTTTTGCTTACTTAAAAGCTTCAATTTTGACCCGTTTCAGGCACGGAAATGACTTTAAACACGCTTATTCTAGTTGACAAAGTCATAATTCACATCCAACAGTCATTTAGAGTCAAAAGATTAAATGTTGAAATTTCATCCATATTGACCATTTTGGGATCGTTCGACAGGTCCGGAGTCATCGTTTTTCATCCGAAAATTGATTTTTCGGACTGTACCAAAAATGATTCAAAATGTCAATTGGATCGTGCCTCATGTTGAATAACCACTTTTTAAACCCTCACAGTGACCAAAATTGCCATTTTTACAGAGTTTTGCTTACTCAAAAGCTTCCATTTTGACCCGTTCCAGGCACAGAAATGACTTTAAACACACTTATTTTAGTTGACAAAGTCATAATTCACATCCAACAGTCATTTAGAGTCAAAAGATTAAATGTTGAAATTTCATCCATATTGACCATTTTGGGATCGTTCGACAGGTCCGGAGTCATCGTTTTTCATCCGAAAATTGATTTTTTGGACTGTACCAAAAATGATTCAAAATGTCAATTGGATCGTGCCTCATGTTAAATAACCACTTTTTAAACCCTCACAGTGACCAAAATTGCCATTTTTACAGAGTTTTGCTTACTCAAAAGCTTCCATTTTGACCCGTTCCAGGCACAGAAATGACTTTAAACACACTTATTCTAGTTGACAAAGTCATAATTCACATCCAACAGTCATTTAGAGTCAAAAGATTAAATGTTGAAATTTCATCCATATTGACCATTTTGGGATCGTTCGACAGGTCCGGAGTCATCGTTTTTCATCCGAAAATTGATTTTTTGTACTGTACCAAAAATGATTCAAAATGTCAATTGGATCGTGCCTCATGTTAAATAACCACTTTTTAAACCCTCACAGTGACCAAAATTGCCATTTTTACAGAGTTTTGCTTACTCAAAAGCTTCCATTTTGACCCGTTCCAGGCACAGAAATGACTTTAAACACACTTATTTTAGTTGACAAAGTCATAATTCACATCCAACAGTCATTTAGAGTCAAAAGATTAAATGTTGAAATTTCATCCATATTGACCATTTTGGGATCGTTCGACAGGTCCGGAGTCATTGTTTTTCATCCGAAAATTGATTTTTCGGACTGTACCAAAAATGATTCAAAATGTCAATTGGATCGTGCCTCATGTTGAATAACCACTTTTTCAACCCTCACAGTGACCAAAATTGCCATTTTTACAGAGTTTTGCTTACTTAAAAGCTTCAATTTTGACCCGTTTCAGGCACGGAAATGACTTTAAACACACTTATTCTAGTTGACAAAGTCATAATTCACATCCAACAGTCATTTAGAGTCAAAAGATTAATGTTGAAATTTCATCCATATTGACCATTTTGGGATCGTTCGACATGTCCGGAGTCATCGTTTTTCATCCGAAAATTGATTTTTTGTACTGTACCAAAAATGATTCAAAATGTCAATTGGATCGTGCCTCATGTTGAATAACCACTTTTTAAACCCTCACAGTGACCAAAATTGCCATTTTTACAGAGTTTTGCTTACTCAAAAGCTTCCATTTTGACCCGTTCCAGGCACAGAAATGACTTTAAACACACTTATTCTAGTTGACAAAGTCATAATTCACATCCAACAGTCATTTAGAGTCAAAAGATTAAACGTTGAAATTTCATCCATATAGACCATTTTGGGATCGTTCGACAGGTCCGGAGTCATCGTTTTTCATCCGAAAATTGTTTTTTTGTACTGTACCAAAAATGATTCAAAATGTCAATTGGATCGTGCCTCATGTTGAATAACCACTTTTTAAACCCTCACAGTGACCAAAATTGCCATTTTTACAGAGTTTTGCTTACTCAAAAGCTTCCATTTTGACCCGTTCCAGGCACAGAAATGACTTTAAACACACTTATTCTAGTTGACAAAGTCATAATTCACATCCAACAGTCATTTAGAGTCAAAAGATTAAATGTTGAAATTTCATCCATATTGACCATTTTGGGATCGTTCGACAGGTCCGGAGTCATCGTTTTTCATCCGAAAATTGATTTTTTGGACTGTACCAAAAATGATTCAAAATGTCAATTGGATCGTGCCTCATGTTGAATAACCACTTTTTAAACCCTCACAGTGACCAAAATTGCCATTTTTACAGAGTTTTGCTTACTCAAAAGCTTCCATTTTGACCCGTTCCAGGCACAGAAATGACTTTAAACACACTTATTCTAGTTGACAAAGTCATAATTCACATCCAACAGTCATTTAGAGTCAAAAGATTAAATGTTGAAATTTCATCCATATTGACCATTTTGGGATCGTTCGACAGGTCCGGAGTCATCGTTTTTCATCCGAAAATTGATTTTTCGGACTGTACCAAAAATGATTCAAAATGTCAATTGGATCGTGCCTCATGTTGAATAACCACTTTTTCAACCCTCACAGTGACCAAAATTGCCATTTTTACAGAGTTTTGCTTACTTAAAAGCTTCAATTTTGACCCGTTTCAGGCACGGAAATGACTTTAAACACGCTTATTCTAGTTGACAAAGTCATAATTCACATCCAACAGTCATTTAGAGTCAAAAGATTAAATGTTGAAATTTCATCCATATTGACCATTTTGGGATCGTTCGACAGGTCCGGAGTCATCGTTTTTCATCCGAAAATTGATTTTTCGGACTGTACCAAAAATGATTCAAAATGTCAATTGGATCGTGCCTCATGTTGAATAACCACTTTTTAAACCCTCACAGTGACCAAAATTGCCATTTTTACAGAGTTTTGCTTACTCAAAAGCTTCCATTTTGACCCGTTCCAGGCACAGAAATGACTTTAAACACACTTATTTTAGTTGACAAAGTCATAATTCACATCCAACAGTCATTTAGAGTCAAAAGATTAAATGTTGAAATTTCATCCATATTGACCATTTTGGGATCGTTCGACAGGTCCGGAGTCATCGTTTTTCATCCGAAAATTGATTTTTTGGACTGTACCAAAAATGATTCAAAATGTCAATTGGATCGTGCCTCATGTTGAATAACCACTTTTTAAACCCTCACAGTGACCAAAATTGCCATTTTTACAGAGTTTTGCTTACTCAAAAGCTTCCATTTTGACCCGTTCCAGGCACAGAAATGACTTTAAACACACTTATTCTAGTTGACAAAGTCATAATTCACATCCAACAGTCATTTAGAGTCAAAAGATTAAATGTTGAAATTTCATCCATATTGACCATTTTGGGATCGTTCGACAGGTCCGGAGTCATCGTTTTTCATCCGAAAATTGATTTTTTGGACTGTACCAAAAATGATTCAAAATGTCAATTTGATCGTGCCTCATGTTGAATAACCACTTTTTCAACCCTCACAGTGACCAAAATTGCCATTTTTACAGAGTTTTGCTTACTCAAAAGCTTCCATTTTGACCCGTTCCAGGCACAGAAATGACTTTAAACACACTTATTCTAGTTGACAAAGTCATAATTCACATCCAACAGTCATTTAGAGTCAAAAGATTAAATGTTGAAATTTCATCCATATTGACCATTTTGGGATCGTTCGACAGGTCCGGAGTCATCGTTTTTCATCCGAAAATTGATTTTTTGGACTGTACCAAAAATGATTCAAAATGTCAATTGGATCGTGCCTCATGTTGAATAACCACTTTTTAAACCCTCACAGTGACCAAAATTGCCATTTTTACAGAGTTTTGCTTACTCAAAAGCTTCAATTTTGACCCGTTTCAGGCACAGAAATGACTTTAAACACACTTATTTTAGTTGACAAAGTCATAATTCACATCCAACAGTCATTTAGAGTCAAAAGATTAAATGTTGAAATTTCATCCATATTGACCATTTTGGGATCGTTCGACAGGTCCGGAGTCATCGTTTTTCATCCGAAAATTGATTTTTTGGACTTTACCAAAAATGATTCAAAATGTCAATTGGATCGTGCCTCATGTTGAATAACCACTTTTTAAACCCTCACAGTGACCAAAATTGCCATTTTTACAGAGTTTTGCTTACTCAAAAGCTTCAATTTTGACCCGTTTCAGGCACAGAAATGACTTTAAACACACTTATTTTAGTTGACAAAGTCATAATTCACATCCAACAGTCATTTAGAGTCAAAAGATTAAATGTTGAAATTTCATCCATATTGACCATTTTGGGATCGTTCGACAGGTCCGGAGTCATCGTTTTTCATCCGAAAATTGATTTTTTGTACTGTACCAAAAATGATTCAAAATGTCAATTGGATCGTGCCTCATGTTGAATAACCACTTTTTAAACCCTCACAGTGACCAAAATTGCCATTTTTACAGAGTTTTGCTTACTCAAAAGCTTCCATTTTGACCCGTTCCAGGCACAGAAATTACTTTAAACACACTTATTCTAGTTGACAAAGTCATAATTCACATCCAACAGTCATTTAGAGTCAAAAGATTAAATGTTGAAATTTCATCCATATTGACCATTTTGGGATCGTTCGACAGGTCCGGAGTCATCGTTTTTCATCCGAAAATTGATTTTTTGGACTGTACCAAAAATGATTCAAAATGTCAATTGGATCGTGCCTCATGTTGAATAACCACTTTTTAAACCCTCACAGTGACCAAAATTGCCATTTTTACAGAGTTTTGCTTACGCAAAAGCTTCCATTTTGACCCGTTTCAGGCACAGAAATGACTTTAAACACACTTATTTTAGTTGACAAAGTCATAATTCACATCCAACAGTCATTTAGAGTCAAAAGATTAAATGTTGAAATTTCATCCATATTGACCATTTTGGGATCGTTCGACAGGTCCGGAGTCATCGTTTTTCATCCGAAAATTGATTTTTTGGACTGTACCAAAAATGATTCAAAATGTCAATTGGATCGTGCCTCATGTTGAATAACCACTTTTTAAACCCTCACAGTGACCAAAATTGCCATTTTTACAGAGTTTTGCTTACTCAAAAGCTTCAATTTCGACCCGTTTCAGGCACAGAAATGACTTTAAACACACTTATTTTAGTTGACAAAGTCATAATTCACATCCAACAGTCATTTAGAGTCAAAAGATTAAATGTTGAAATTTCATCCATATTGACCATTTTGGGATCGTTCGACAGTCATCGTTTTTCATCCGAAAATTGATTTTTTGGACTGTACCAAAAATGATTCAAAATGTCAATTGGATCGTGCCTCATGTTGAATAACCACTTTTTAAACCCTCACAGTGACCAAAATTGCCATTTTTACAGAGTTTTGCTTACTCAAAAGCTTCAATTTTGACCCGTTTCAGGCACAGAAATGACTTTAAACACTCTTATTCTAGTTGACAAAGTCATAATTCACATCCAACAGTCATTTAGAGTCAAAAGATTAAATGTTGAAATTTCATCCATATTGACCATTTTGGGATCGTTCGACAGGTCCGGAGTCATCGTTTTTCATCCGAAAATTGATTTTTTGGACTGTACCAAAAATGATTCAAAATGTCAATTGGATCGTGCCTCATGTTGAATAACCACTTTTTAAACCCTCACAGTGACCAAAATTGCCATTTTTACAGAGTTTTGCTTACTCAAAAGCTTCAATTTTGACCCGTTTCAGGCACAGAAATGACTTTAAACACACTTATTTTAGTTGACAAAGTCATAATTCACATCCAACAGTCATTTAGAGTCAAAAGATTAAATGTTGAAATTTCATCCATATTGACCATTTTGGGATCGTTCGACAGGTCCGGAGTCATCGTTTTTCATCCGAAAATTGATTTTTTGGACTTTACCAAAAATGATTCAAAATGTCAATTGGATCGTGCCTCATGTTGAATAACCACTTTTTAAACCCTCACAGTGACCAAAATTGCCATTTTTACAGAGTTTTGCTTACTCAAAAGCTTCAATTTTGACCCGTTTCAGGCACAGAAATGACTTTAAACACACTTATTTTAGTTGACAAAGTCATAATTCACATCCAACAGTCATTTAGAGTCAAAAGATTAAATGTTGAAATTTCATCCATATTGACCATTTTGGGATCGTTCGACAGGTCCGGAGTCATCGTTTTTCATCCGAAAATTGATTTTTTGGACTGTACCAAAAATTATTCAAAATGTCAATTGGATCATGCCTCATGTTGAATAACCACTTTTCAAACCCTCACAGTGACCAAAATTGCCATTTTTACAGAGTTTTGCTTACTCAAAAGCTTCCATTTTGACCCGTTCCAGGCACAGAAATGACTTTAAACACACTTATTCTAGTTGACAAAGTCATAATTCACATCCAACAGTCATTTAGAGTCAAAAGATTAAATGTTGAAATTTCATCCATATTGACCATTTTGGGATCGTTCGACAGGTCCGGAGTCATTGTTTTTCATCCGAAAATTGATTTTTCGGACTGTACCAAAAATGATTCAAAATGTCAATTGGATCGTGCCTCATGTTGAATAACCACTTTTTCAACCCTCACAGTGACCAAAATTGCCATTTTTACAGAGTTTTGCTTACTTAAAAGCTTCAATTTTGACCCGTTTCAGGCACGGAAATGACTTTAAACACACTTATTCTAGTTGACAAAGTCATAATTCACATCCAACAGTCATTTAGAGTCAAAAGATTAATGTTGAAATTTCATCCATATTGACCATTTTGGGATCGTTCGACAGGTCCGGAGTCATCGTTTTTCATCCGAAAATTGATTTTTTGGACTGTACCAAAAATGATTCAAAATGTCAATTGGATCGTGCCTCATGTTGAATAACCACTTTTTAAACCCTCACAGTGACCAAAATTGCCATTTTTACAGAGTTTTGCTTACTCAAAAGCTTCCATTTTGACCCGTTCCAGGCACAGAAATGACTTTAAACACACTTATTCTAGTTGACAAAGTCATAATTCACATCCAACAGTCATTTAGAGTCAAAAGATTAAACGTTGAAATTTCATCCATATAGACCATTTTGGGATCGTTCGACAGGTCCGGAGTCATCGTTTTTCATCCGAAAATTGATTTTTTGTACTGTACCAAAAATGATTCAAAATGTCAATTGGATCGTGCCTCATGTTGAATAACCACTTTTTAAACCCTCACAGTGACCAAAATTGCCATTTTTACAGAGTTTTGCTTACTCAAAAGCTTCCATTTTGACCCGTTCCAGGCACAGAAATGACTTTAAACACACTTATTCTAGTTGACAAAGTCATAATTCACATCCAACAGTCATTTAGAGTCAAAAGATTAAATGTTGAAATTTCATCCATATTGACCATTTTGGGATCGTTCGACAGGTCCGGAGTCATCGTTTTTCATCCGAAAATTGATTTTTTGGACTGTACCAAAAATGATTCAAAATGTCAATTGGATCGTGCCTCATGTTGAATAACCACTTTTTAAACCCTCACAGTGACCAAAATTGCCATTTTTACAGAGTTTTGCTTACTCAAAAGCTTCCATTTTGACCCGTTCCAGGCACAGAAATGACTTTAAACACACTTATTCTAGTTGACAAAGTCATAATTCACATCCAACAGTCATTTAGAGTCAAAAGATTAAATGTTGAAATTTCATCCATATTGACCATTTTGGGATCGTTCGACAGGTCCGGAGTCATCGTTTTTCATCCGAAAATTGATTTTTCGGACTGTACCAAAAATGATTCAAAATGTCAATTGGATCGTGCCTCATGTTGAATAACCACTTTTTCAACCCTCACAGTGACCAAAATTGCCATTTTTACAGAGTTTTGCTTACTTAAAAGCTTCAATTTTGACCCGTTTCAGGCACGGAAATGACTTTAAACACACTTATTCTAGTTGACAAAGTCATAATTCACATCCAACAGTCATTTAGAGTCAAAAGATTAAATGTTGAAATTTCATCCATATTGACCATTTTGGGATCGTTCGACAGGTCCGGAGTCATCGTTTTTCATCCGAAAATTGATTTTTCGGACTGTACCAAAAATGATTCAAAATGTCAATTGGATCGTGCCTCATGTTGAATAACCACTTTTTAAACCCTCACAGTGACCAAAATTGCCATTTTTACAGAGTTTTGCTTACTCAAAAGCTTCCATTTTGACCCGTTCCAGGCACAGAAATGACTTTAAACACACTTATTTTAGTTGACAAAGTCATAATTCACATCCAACAGTCATTTAGAGTCAAAAGATTAAATGTTGAAATTTCATCCATATTGACCATTTTGGGATCGTTCGACAGGTCCGGAGTCATCGTTTTTCATCCGAAAATTGATTTTTTGGACTGTACCAAAAATGATTCAAAATGTCAATTGGATCGTGCCTCATGTTGAATAACCACTTTTTAAACCCTCACAGTGACCAAAATTGCCATTTTTACAGAGTTTTGCTTACTCAAAAGCTTCCATTTTGACCCGTTCCAGGCACAGAAATGACTTTAAACACACTTATTCTAGTTGACAAAGTCATAATTCACATCCAACAGTCATTTAGAGTCAAAAGATTAAATGTTGAAATTTCATCCATATTGACCATTTTGGGATCGTTCGACAGGTCCGGAGTCATCGTTTTTCATCCGAAAATTGATTTTTTGGACTGTACCAAAAATGATTCAAAATGTCAATTTGATCGTGCCTCATGTTGAATAACCACTTTTTCAACCCTCACAGTGACCAAAATTGCCATTTTTACAGAGTTTTGCTTACTCAAAAGCTTCCATTTTGACCCGTTCCAGGCACAGAAATGACTTTAAACACACTTATTCTAGTTGACAAAGTCATAATTCACATCCAACAGTCATTTAGAGTCAAAAGATTAAATGTTGAAATTTCATCCATATTGACCATTTTGGGATCGTTCGACAGGTCCGGAGTCATCGTTTTTCATCCGAAAATTGATTTTTTGGACTGTACCAAAAATGATTCAAAATGTCAATTGGATCGTGCCTCATGTTGAATAACCACTTTTTAAACCCTCACAGTGACCAAAATTGCCATTTTTACAGAGTTTTGCTTACTCAAAAGCTTCAATTTTGACCCGTTTCAGGCACAGAAATGACTTTAAACACACTTATTTTAGTTGACAAAGTCATAATTCACATCCAACAGTCATTTAGAGTCAAAAGATTAAATGTTGAAATTTCATCCATATTGACCATTTTGGGATCGTTCGACAGGTCCGGAGTCATCGTTTTTCATCCGAAAATTGATTTTTTGGACTTTACCAAAAATGATTCAAAATGTCAATTGGATCGTGCCTCATGTTGAATAACCACTTTTTAAACCCTCACAGTGACCAAAATTGCCATTTTTACAGAGTTTTGCTTACTCAAAAGCTTCAATTTTGACCCGTTTCAGGCACAGAAATGACTTTAAACACACTTATTTTAGTTGACAAAGTCATAATTCACATCCAACAGTCATTTAGAGTCAAAAGATTAAATGTTGAAATTTCATCCATATTGACCATTTTGGGATCGTTCGACAGGTCCGGAGTCATCGTTTTTCATCCGAAAATTGATTTTTTGTACTGTACCAAAAATGATTCAAAATGTCAATTGGATCGTGCCTCATGTTGAATAACCACTTTTTAAACCCTCACAGTGACCAAAATTGCCATTTTTACAGAGTTTTGCTTACTCAAAAGCTTCCATTTTGACCCGTTCCAGGCACAGAAATTACTTTAAACACACTTATTCTAGTTGACAAAGTCATAATTCACATCCAACAGTCATTTAGAGTCAAAAGATTAAATGTTGAAATTTCATCCATATTGACCATTTTGGGATCGTTCGACAGGTCCGGAGTCATCGTTTTTCATCCAAAAATTGATTTTTTGGACTGTACCAAAAATGATTCAAAATGTCAATTGGATCGTGCCTCATGTTGAATAACCACTTTTTAAACCCTCACAGTGACCAAAATTGCCATTTTTACAGAGTTTTGCTTACTCAAAAGCTTCCATTTTGACCCGTTTCAGGCACAGAAATGACTTTAAACACACTTATTTTAGTTGACAAAGTCATAATTCACATCCAACAGTCATTTAGAGTCAAAAGATTAAATGTTGAAATTTCATCCATATTGACCATTTTGGGATCGTTCGACAGGTCCGGAGTCATCGTTTTTCATCCGAAAATTGATTTTTTGGACTGTACCAAAAATGATTCAAAATGTCAATTGGATCGTGCCTCATGTTGAATAACCACTTTTTAAACCCTCACAGTGACCAAAATTGCCATTTTTACAGAGTTTTGCTTACTCAAAAGCTTCAATTTCGACCCGTTTCAGGCACAGAAATGACTTTAAACACACTTATTTTAGTTGACAAAGTCATAATTCACATCCAACAGTCATTTAGAGTCAAAAGATTAAATGTTGAAATTTCATCCATATTGACCATTTTGGGATCGTTCGACAGTCATCGTTTTTCATCCGAAAATTGATTTTTTGGACTGTACCAAAAATGATTCAAAATGTCAATTGGATCGTGCCTCATGTTGAATAACCACTTTTTAAACCCTCACAGTGACCAAAATTGCCATTTTTACAGAGTTTTGCTTACTCAAAAGCTTCAATTTTGACCCGTTTCAGGCACAGAAATGACTTTAAACACTCTTATTCTAGTTGACAAAGTCATAATTCACATCCAACAGTCATTTAGAGTCAAAAGATTAAATGTTGAAATTTCATCCATATTGACCATTTTGGGATCGTTCGACAGGTCCGGAGTCATCGTTTTTCATCCGAAAATTGATTTTTTGGACTGTACCAAAAATGATTCAAAATGTCAATTTGATCGTGCCTCATGTTGAATAACCACTTTTTCAACCCTCACAGTGACCAAAATTGCCATTTTTACAGAGTTTTGCTTACTCAAAAGCTTCCATTTTGACCCGTTCAGGCACAGAAATGACTTTAAACACACTTATTCTAGTTGACAAAGTCATAATTCACATCCAACAGTCATTTAGAGTCAAAAGATTAAATGTTGAAATTTCATCCATATTGACCATTTTGGGATCGTTCGACAGGTCCGGAGTCATCGTTTTTCATCCGAAAATTGATTTTTTGGACTGTACCAAAAATGATTCAAAATGTCAATTGGATCGTGCCTCATGTTGAATAACCACTTTTTAAACCCTCACAGTGACCAAAATTGCCATTTTTACAGAGTTTTGCTTACTCAAAAGCTTCAATTTTGACCCGTTTCAGGCACAGAAATGACTTTAACACACTTATTTTAGTTGACAAAGTCATAATTCACATCCAACAGTCATTTAGAGTCAAAAGATTAAATGTTGAAATTTCATCCATATTGACCATTTTGGGATCGTTCGACAGGTCATCGTTTTTCATCCGAAAATTGATTTTTTGGACTGTACCAAAAATGATTCAAAATGTCAATTGGATCGTGCCTCATGTTGAATAACCACTTTTTAAACCCTCACAGTGACCAAAATTGCCATTTTTACAGAGTTTTGCTTACTCAAAAGCTTCCATTTTGACCCGTTCCAGGCACAGAAATTACTTTAAACACACTTATTCTAGTTGACAAAGTCATAATTCACATCCAACAGTCATTTAGAGTCAAAAGATTAAATGTTGAAATTTCATCCATATTGACCATTTTGGGATCGTTCGACAGGTCCGGAGTCATCGTTTTTCATCCGAAAATTGATTTTTTGGACTGTACCAAAAATGATTCAAAATGTCAATTGGATCGTGCCTCATGTTGAATAACCACTTTTTAACCCTCACAGTGACCAAAATTGCCATTTTTACAGAGTTTTGCTTACTCAAAAGCTTCCATTTTGACCCGTTTCAGGCACAGAAATGACTTTAAACACACTTATTTTAGTTGACAAAGTCATAATTCACATCCAACAGTCATTTAGAGTCAAAAGATTAAATGTTGAAATTTCATCCATATTGACCATTTTGGGATCGTTCGACAGGTCCGGAGTCATCGTTTTTCATCCGAAAATTGATTTTTGGACTGTACCAAAAATGATTCAAAATGTCAATTGGATCGTGCCTCATGTTGAATAACCACTTTTTAAACCCTCACAGTGACCAAAATTGCCATTTTTACAGAGTTTTGCTTACTCAAAAGCTTCAATTTCGACCCGTTTCAGGCACAGAAATGACTTTAAACACACTTATTTTAGTTGACAAAGTCATAATTCACATCCAACAGTCATTTAGAGTCAAAAGATTAAATGTTGAAATTTCATCCATATTGACCATTTTGGGATCGTTCGACAGGTCCGGAGTCATCGTTTTTCATCCGAAAATGATTTTTTGGACTGTACCAAAAATGATTCAAAATGTCAGTTGGATCGTGCCTCATGTTGAATAACCACTTTTTCAACCCTCACAGTGACCAAAATTGCCATTTTTGCAGAGTTTTGCTTACTTAAAAGCTTCAATTTTGACCCGTTTCAGGCACGGAAATGACTTTAAACACACTTATTCTAGTTAACAAAGTCATAATTCACATCCAACAGTCATTTAGAGTCAAAAGATTAAATGTTGAAATTTCATCCATATTGACCATTTTGGGATCGTTCGACAGGTCCGGAGTCATAGTTTTTCATCCGAAAATTGATTTTTTGTACTGTACCAAAAATGATTCAAAATGTCAATTGGATCGTGCCTCATGTTGAATAACCACTTTTTAAACCCTCACAGTGACCAAAATTGCCATTTTTACAGAGTTTTGCTTACTCAAAAGCTTCCATTTTGACCCGTTCCAGGCACAGAAATGACTTTAAACACACTTATTCTAGTTGACAAAGTCATAATTCACATCCAACAGTCATTTAGAGTCAAAAGATTAAATGTTGAAATTTCATCCATATTGACCATTTTGGGATCGTTCGACAGGTCCGGAGTCATCGTTTTTCATCCGAAAATTGATTTTTTGGACTGTACCAAAAATGATTCAAAATGTCAATTGGATCGTGCCTCATGTTGAATAACCACTTTTTAAACCCTCACAGTGACCAAAATTGCCATTTTTACAGAGTTTTGCTTACTCAAAAGCTTCCATTTTGACCCGTTTCAGGCACAGAAATGACTTTAAACACACTTATTTTAGTTGACAAAGTCATAATTCACATCCAACAGTCATTTAGAGTCAAAAGATTAAATGTTGAAATTTCATCCATATTGACCATTTTGGGATCGTTCGACAGGTCCGGAGTCATCGTTTTTCATCCGAAAATTGATTTTTTGGACTGTACCAAAAATGATTCAAAATGTCAATTGGATCGTGCCTCATGTTGAATAACCACTTTTTAAACCCTCACAGTGACCAAAATTGCCATTTTTACAGAGTTTTGCTTACTCAAAAGCTTCCATTTTGACCCGTTCCAGGCACAGAAATGACTTTAAACACACTTATTCTAGTTGACAAAGTCATAATTCACATCCAACAGTCATTTAGAGTCAAAAGATTAAATGTTGAAATTTCATCCATATTGACCATTTTGGGATCGTTCGACAGGTCCGGAGTCATCGTTTTTCATCCGAAAATTGATTTTTTGTACTGTACCAAAAATGATTCAAAATGTCAATTGGATCGTGCCTCATGTTAAATAACCACTTTTTAAACCCTCACAGTGACCAAAATTGCCATTTTTACAGAGTTTTGCTTACTCAAAAGCTTCCATTTTGACCCGTTCCAGGCACAGAAATGACTTTAAACACACTTATTTTAGTTGACAAAGTCATAATTCACATCCAACAGTCATTTAGAGTCAAAAGATTAAATGTTGAAATTTCATCCATATTGACCATTTTGGGATCGTTCGACAGGTCCGGAGTCATTGTTTTTCATCCGAAAATTGATTTTTCGGACTGTACCAAAAATGATTCAAAATGTCAATTGGATCGTGCCTCATGTTGAATAACCACTTTTTCAACCCTCACAGTGACCAAAATTGCCATTTTTACAGAGTTTTGCTTACTTAAAAGCTTCAATTTTGACCCGTTTCAGGCACGGAAATGACTTTAAACACACTTATTCTAGTTGACAAAGTCATAATTCACATCCAACAGTCATTTAGAGTCAAAAGATTAATGTTGAAATTTCATCCATATTGACCATTTTGGGATCGTTCGACATGTCCGGAGTCATCGTTTTTCATCCGAAAATTGATTTTTTGTACTGTACCAAAAATGATTCAAAATGTCAATTGGATCGTGCCTCATGTTGAATAACCACTTTTTAAACCCTCACAGTGACCAAAATTGCCATTTTTACAGAGTTTTGCTTACTCAAAAGCTTCCATTTTGACCCGTTCCAGGCACAGAAATGACTTTAAACACACTTATTCTAGTTGACAAAGTCATAATTCACATCCAACAGTCATTTAGAGTCAAAAGATTAAACGTTGAAATTTCATCCATATAGACCATTTTGGGATCGTTCGACAGGTCCGGAGTCATCGTTTTTCATCCGAAAATTGTTTTTTTGTACTGTACCAAAAATGATTCAAAATGTCAATTGGATCGTGCCTCATGTTGAATAACCACTTTTTAAACCCTCACAGTGACCAAAATTGCCATTTTTACAGAGTTTTGCTTACTCAAAAGCTTCCATTTTGACCCGTTCCAGGCACAGAAATGACTTTAAACACACTTATTCTAGTTGACAAAGTCATAATTCACATCCAACAGTCATTTAGAGTCAAAAGATTAAATGTTGAAATTTCATCCATATTGACCATTTTGGGATCGTTCGACAGGTCCGGAGTCATCGTTTTTCATCCGAAAATTGATTTTTTGGACTGTACCAAAAATGATTCAAAATGTCAATTGGATCGTGCCTCATGTTGAATAACCACTTTTTAAACCCTCACAGTGACCAAAATTGCCATTTTTACAGAGTTTTGCTTACTCAAAAGCTTCCATTTTGACCCGTTCCAGGCACAGAAATGACTTTAAACACACTTATTCTAGTTGACAAAGTCATAATTCACATCCAACAGTCATTTAGAGTCAAAAGATTAAATGTTGAAATTTCATCCATATTGACCATTTTGGGATCGTTCGACAGGTCCGGAGTCATCGTTTTTCATCCGAAAATTGATTTTTCGGACTGTACCAAAAATGATTCAAAATGTCAATTGGATCGTGCCTCATGTTGAATAACCACTTTTTCAACCCTCACAGTGACCAAAATTGCCATTTTTACAGAGTTTTGCTTACTTAAAAGCTTCAATTTTGACCCGTTTCAGGCACGGAAATGACTTTAAACACGCTTATTCTAGTTGACAAAGTCATAATTCACATCCAACAGTCATTTAGAGTCAAAAGATTAAATGTTGAAATTTCATCCATATTGACCATTTTGGGATCGTTCGACAGGTCCGGAGTCATCGTTTTTCATCCGAAAATTGATTTTTCGGACTGTACCAAAAATGATTCAAAATGTCAATTGGATCGTGCCTCATGTTGAATAACCACTTTTTAAACCCTCACAGTGACCAAAATTGCCATTTTTACAGAGTTTTGCTTACTCAAAAGCTTCCATTTTGACCCGTTCCAGGCACAGAAATGACTTTAAACACACTTATTTTAGTTGACAAAGTCATAATTCACATCCAACAGTCATTTAGGAGTCAAAAGATTAAATGTTGAAATTTCATCCATATTGACCATTTTGGGATCGTTCGACAGGTCCGGAGTCATCGTTTTTCATCCGAAAATTGATTTTTTGGACTGTACCAAAAATGATTCAAAATGTCAATTGGATCGTGCCTCATGTTGAATAACCACTTTTTAAACCCTCACAGTGACCAAAATTGCCATTTTTACAGAGTTTTGCTTACTCAAAAGCTTCAATTTTGACCCGTTTCAGGCACAGAAATGACTTTAAACACACTTATTTTAGTTGACAAAGTCATAATTCACATCCAACAGTCATTTAGAGTCAAAAGATTAAATGTTGAAATTTCATCCATATTGACCATTTTGGGATCGTTCGACAGGTCCGGAGTCATCGTTTTTCATCCGAAATTGATTTTTTGTACTGTACCAAAAATGATTCAAATGTCAATTGGATCGTGCCTCATGTTGAATAACCACTTTTTAAACCCTCACAGTGACCAAAATTGCCATTTTTACAGAGTTTTGCTTACTCAAAAGCTTCCATTTTGACCCGTTCCAGGCACAGAAATTACTTTAAACACACTTATTCTAGTTGACAAAGTCATAATTCACATCCAACAGTCATTTAGAGTCAAAAGATTAAATGTTGAAATTTCATCCATATTGACCATTTTGGGATCGTTCGACAGGTCCGGAGTCATCGTTTTTCATCCGAAAATTGATTTTTTGGACTGTACCAAAAATGATTCAAAATGTCAATTGGATCGTGCCTCATGTTGAATAACCACTTTTTAAACCCTCACAGTGACCAAAATTGCCATTTTTACAGAGTTTTGCTTACGCAAAAGCTTCCATTTTGACCCGTTTCAGGCACAGAAATGACTTTAAACACACTTATTTTAGTTGACAAAGTCATAATTCACATCCAACAGTCATTTAGAGTCAAAAGATTAAATGTTGAAATTTCATCCATATTGACCATTTTGGGATCGTTCGACAGGTCCGGAGTCATCGTTTTTCATCCGAAAATTGATTTTTTGGACTGTACCAAAAATGATTCAAAATGTCAATTGGATCGTGCCTCATGTTGAATAACCACTTTTTAAACCCTCACAGTGACCAAAATTGCCATTTTTACAGAGTTTTGCTTACTCAAAAGCTTCAATTTCGACCCGTTTCAGGCACAGAAATGACTTTAAAACACACTTATTTTAGTTGACAAAGTCATAATTCACATCCAACAGTCATTTAGAGTCAAAAGATTAAATGTTGAAATTTCATCCATATTGACCATTTTGGGATCGTTCGACAGTCATCGTTTTTCATCCGAAAATTGATTTTTTGGACTGTACCAAAAATGATTCAAAATGTCAATTGGATCGTGCCTCATGTTGAATAACCACTTTTTAAACCCTCACAGTGACCAAAATTGCCATTTTTACAGAGTTTTGCTTACTCAAAAGCTTCAATTTTGACCCGTTTCAGGCACAGAAATGACTTTAAACACTCTTATTCTAGTTGACAAAGTCATAATTCACATCCAACAGTCATTTAGAGTCAAAAGATTAAATGTTGAAATTTCATCCATATTGACCATTTTGGGATCGTTCGACAGGTCCGGAGTCATCGTTTTTCATCCGAAAATTGATTTTTTTGGACTGTACCAAAAATGATTCAAAATGTCAATTGGATCGTGCCTCATGTTGAATAACCACTTTTTAAACCCTCACAGTGACCAAAATTGCCATTTTTACAGAGTTTTGCTTACTCAAAAGCTTCAATTTTGACCCGTTTTCAGGCACAGAAATGACTTTAAACACACTTATTTTAGTTGACAAAGTCATAATTCACATCCAACAGTCATTTAGAGTCAAAAGATTAAATGTTGAAATTTCATCCATATTGACCATTTTGGGATCGTTCGACAGGTCCGGAGTCATCGTTTTTCATCCGAAAATTGATTTTTTGGACTTTACCAAAAATGATTCAAAATGTCAATTGGATCGTGCCTCATGTTGAATAACCACTTTTTAAACCCTCACAGTGACCAAAATTGCCATTTTTACAGAGTTTTGCTTACTCAAAAGCTTCAATTTTGACCCGTTTCAGGCACAGAAATGACTTTAAACACACTTATTTTAGTTGACAAAGTCATAATTCACATCCAACAGTCATTTAGAGTCAAAAGATTAAATGTTGAAATTTCATCCATATTGACCATTTTGGGATCGTTCGACAGGTCCGGAGTCATCGTTTTCATCCGAAAAATTGATTTTTTGGACTGTACCAAAAATTATTCAAAATGTCAATTGGATCATGCCTCATGTTGAATAACCACTTTTCAAACCCTCACAGTGACCAAATTGCCATTTTTACAGAGTTTTGCTTACTCAAAAGCTTCCATTTTGACCCGTTCCAGGCACAGAAATGACTTTAAACACACTTATTCTAGTTGACAAAGTCATAATTCACATCCAACAGTCATTTAGAGTCAAAAGATTAAATGTTGAAATTTCATCCATATTGACCATTTTGGGATCGTTCGACAGGTCCGGAGTCATTGTTTTTCATCCGAAAATTGATTTTTCGGACTGTACCAAAAATGATTCAAAATGTCAATTGGATCGTGCCTCATGTTGAATAACCACTTTTTCAACCCTCACAGTGACCAAAATTGCCATTTTTACAGAGTTTTGCTTACTTAAAAGCTTCAATTTTGACCCGTTTCAGGCACGGAAATGACTTTAAACACACTTATTCTAGTTGACAAAGTCATAATTCACATCCAACAGTCATTTAGAGTCAAAAGATTAATGTTGAAATTTCATCCATATTGACCATTTTGGGATCGTTCGACAGGTCCGGAGTCATCGTTTTTCATCCGAAAATTGATTTTTTGGACTGTACCAAAATGATTCAAAATGTCAATTGGATCGTGCCTCAGTTGAATAACCACTTTTTAAACCCTCACAGTGACCAAAATTGCCATTTTTACAGAGTTTTGCTTACTCAAAAGCTTCCATTTTGACCCGTTCCAGGCACAGAAATGACTTTAAACACACTTATTCTAGTTGACAAAGTCATAATTCACATCCAACAGTCATTTAGAGTCAAAAGATTAAATGTTGAAATTTCATCCATATTGACCATTTGGGATCGTTCGACAGGTCCGGAGTCATCGTTTTTCATCCGAAAATTGATTTTTCGGACTGTACCAAAAATGATTCAAAATGTCAATTGGATCGTGCCTCATGTTGAATAACCACTTTTTCAACCCTCACAGTGACCAAAATTGCCATTTTTACAGAGTTTTGCTTACTTAAAAGCTTCAATTTTGACCCGTTTCAGGCACGGAAATAACTTTAAACACACTTATTCTAGTTGACAAAGTCATAATTCACATCCAACAGTCATTTAGAGTCAAAAGATTAAATGTTGAAATTTCATCCATATTGACCATTTTGGGATCGTTCGACAGGTCCGGAGTCATCGTTTTTCATCCGAAAATTGATTTTCGGACTGTACCAAAAATGATTCAAAATGTCAATTGGATCGTGCCTCATGTTGAATAACCACTTTTTAAACCTCACAGTGACCAAAATTGCCATTTTTACAGAGTTTTGCTTACTCAAAAGCTTCCATTTTGACCCGTTTCCAGGCACAGAAATGACTTTAAACACACTTATTTTAGTTGACAAAGTCATAATTCACATCCAACAGTCATTTAGAGTCAAAAGATTAAATGTTGAAATTTCATCCATATTGACCATTTTGGGATCGTTCGACAGGTCCGGAGTCATCGTTTTTCATCCGAAAATTGATTTTTTGGACTGTACCAAAAATGATTCAAAATGTCAATTGGATCGTGCCTCATGTTGAATAACCACTTTTTAAACCCTCACAGTGACCAAAATTGCCATTTTTACAGAGTTTTGCTTACTCAAAAGCTTCCATTTTGACCCGTTCCAGGCACAGAAATGACTTTAAACACACTTATTCTAGTTGACAAAGTCATAATTCACATCCAACAGTCATTTAGAGTCAAAAGATTAAATGTTGAAATTTCATCCATATTGACCATTTTGGGATCGTTCGACAGGTCCGGAGTCATCGTTTTTCCATCCGAAAATTGATTTTTTGGACTGTACCAAAAATGATTCAAAATGTCCATTTGATCGTGCCTCATGTTGAATAACCACTTTTTCAACCCTCACAGTGACCAAAATTGCCATTTTTACAGAGTTTTGCTTACTCAAAAGCTTCCATTTTGACCCGTTCCAGGCACAGAAATGACTTTAAACACACTTATTCTAGTTGACAAAGTCATAATTCACATCCAACAGTCATTTAGAGTCAAAAGATTAAATGTTGAAATTTCATCCATATTGACCATTTTGGGATCGTTCGACAGGTCCGGAGTCATCGTTTTTCATCCGAAAATTGATTTTTTGGACTGTACCCAAAAATGATTCAAAATGTCAATTGGATCGTGCCTCATGTTGAATAACCACTTTTTAAACCCTCACAGTGACCAAAATTGCCATTTTTACAGAGTTTTCTTACTCAAAAGCTTCAATTTTGACCCGTTTCAGGCACAGAAATGACTTTAAACACACTTATTTTAGTTGACAAAGTCATAATTCACATCCAACAGTCATTTAGAGTCAAAAGATTAAATGTTGAAATTTCATCCATATTGACCATTTTGGGATCGTTCGACAGGTCCGGAGTCATCGTTTTTCATCCGAAAATTGATTTTTTGGACTTTACCAAAAATGATTCAAAATGTCAATTGGATCGTGCCTCATGTTGAATAACCACTTTTTAAACCCTCACAGTGACCAAAATTGCCATTTTTACAGAGTTTTGCTTACTCAAAAGCTTCAATTTTGACCCGTTTCAGGCACAGAAATGACTTTAAACACACTTATTTTAGTTGACAAAGTCATAATTCACATCCAACAGTCATTTAGAGTCAAAAGATTAAATGTTGAAATTTCATCCATATTGACCATTTTGGGATCGTTCGACAGGTCCGGAGTCATCGTTTTTCATCCGAAAATTGATTTTTTTGTACTGTACCAAAAAATGATTCAAAATGTCAATTGGATCGTGCCTCATGTTGAATAACCACTTTTTAAACCCTCACAGTGACCAAAATTGCCATTTTTACAGAGTTTTGCCTTACTCAAAAGCTTCCATTTTGACCCGTTCCAGGCACAGAAATTACTTTAAACACACTTATCTAGTTGACAAAGTCATAATTCACATCCAACAGTCATTTAGAGTCAAAAGATTAAATGTTGAAATTTCATCCATATTGACCATTTTGGGATCGTTCGACAGGTCCGGAGTCATCGTTTTTCATCCGAAAATGATTTTTTGGACTGTACCAAAAATGATTCAAAATGTCAATTGGATCGTGCCTCATGATGAATAACCACTTTTTAAACCCTCACAGTGACCAAAATTGCCATTTTTACAGAGTTTTGCTTACTCAAAGCTTCCATTTGACCCGTTTCAGGCACAGAAATGACTTTAAACACACTTATTTTAGTTGACAAAGTCATAATTCAATCCAACAGTCATTTAGAGTCAAAAGATTAAATGTTGAAATTTCATCCATATTGACCATTTTGGGATCGTTCGACAGGTCCGGAGTCATCGTTTTTCATCCGAAAATTGATTTTTTGGACTGTACCAAAAATGATTCAAAATGTCAATTGGATCGTGCCTCTGTTGAATAACCACTTTTTAAACCCTCACAGTGACCAAAATTGCCATTTTTACAGAGTTTTGCTTACTCAAAAGCTTCAATTTCGACCCGTTTCAGGCACAGAAATGACTTTAAACACACTTATTTTAGTTGACAAAGTCATTAATTCACATCCAACAGTCATTTAGAGTCAAAAGATTAAATGTTGAAATTTCATCCATATTTGACCATTTTGGGATCGTTCGACAGTCATCGTTTTTCATCCGAAAATTGATTTTTTGGACTGTACCAAAAATGATTCAAAATGTCAATTGGATCGTGCCTCATGTTGAATAACCACTTTTTAAACCCTCACAGTGACCAAAATTGCCATTTTACATAGTTTTGCATTACTCAAAAGCTTCCATTTTTGACCCGTTTCAGGCACAGAAATGACTTTAAACACACTTATTCTAGTTGACAAAGTCATAATTCACATCCAACAGTCATTTAGAGTCAAAAGATTAAATGTTGAAATTTCATCCATATTGACCATTTTGGGATCGTTCGACAGGTCCCGGAGTCATCGCGTTTTCATCAGAAAATTGATTTTTTGGACTGTACCAAAAATGATTCAAAATGTCAATTTGATCGTGCCTCATGTTGAATAACCACTTTTTCAACCCTCACAGTGACCAAAATTGCCATTGTTTACAGAGTTTTGCTTACTCAGAAAGCTTCCATTTTGACCCGTTCCAGGCACAGAAATGACTTTAAACACACTTATTCTAGTTGACAAAGTCATAATTCACTTCCAACAGTCATTTAGAGTCAAAAGATTAAATGTTGAAATTTCATCCATATTGACCATTTTGGGATCGTTCGACAGGTCCGGAGTCATCGTTTTTCATCCGAAAATTGATTTTTTGGACTGTACCAAAAATGATTCAAAATGTCAATTGGATCGTGCCTCATGTTGAATAACCACTTTTTAAACCCTCACAGTGACCAAAATTGCCATTTTTACAGAGTTTTGCTTACTCAAAAGCTTCAATTTTGACCCGTTTCAGGCACAGAAATTGACTTTAAACACACTTATTTTAGTTGACAAAGTCATAATTCACATCCAACAGTCATTTAGAGTCAAAAGATTACATGTTGAAATTTCATCCATATTGACCATTTTGGATCGTTCGACAGGTCCGGAGTCATCGTTTTTCATCCGAAAATTGATTTTTTGTACTGTACCAAAAATGATTCAAAATGTCAATTGGATCGTGCCTCATGTTGAATAACCACTTTTTAAACCCTCACAGTGACCAAAATTGCCATTTTTACAGAGTTTTGCTTACTCAAAAGCTTCCATTTTGACCCGTTCAGGCACAGAAATTACTTTAAACACACTTATTCTAGTTGACAAAGTCATAATTCACATCCAACAGTCATTTAGAGTCAAAAGATTAAATGTTGAAATTCATCCATATTGACCATTTTGGGATCGTTCGACAGGTCCGGAGTCATCGTTTTTCATCCGAAAATTGATTTTTTTGGACTGTACCAAAAATGATTCAAAATGTCAATTGGATCGTGCCTCATGTTGAATACCACTTTTTAAACCCTCACAGTGACCAAAATTGCCATTTTTACCAGAGTTTTGCTTACTCAAAAGCTTCCATTTTGACCCGTTTCAGGCACAGAATGACTTTAAACACACTTATTTTAGTTGACAAAGTCATAATTCACATCCAACAGTCATTTAGAGTCAAAAGATTAAATGTTGAAATTTCATCCATATTGACCATTTTGGGATCGTTCGACAGGTCCGGAGTCATCGTTTTTCATCCGAAAATTGATTTTTTGGACTGTACAAAAATGATTCAAAATGTCAATTGGATCGTGCCTCATGTTGAATAACCACTTTTTAAACCCTCACAGTGACCAAAATTGCCATTTTTACAGAGTTTTGCTTACTCAAAAGCTTCAATTTCGACCCGTTTCAGGCACAGAAATGACTTTAAACACACTTATTTAGTTGACAAAGTCATAATTCACATCCAACAGTCCATTTAGAGTCAAAAGATTAAATGTTGAAATTTCATCCATATTGACCATTTTGGGATCGTTCGACAGTCATCGTTTTTCATCCGAAAATTGATTTTTGGACTGTACCAAAAATGATTCAAAATGTCAATTGGATCGTGCCTCATGTTGAATAACCACTTTTTAAACCCTCACAGTGACCAAAATTGCCATTTTTACAGAGTTTTGCTTACTCAAAAGCTTCAATTTTGACCGTTTCAGGCACAGAAATGACTTTAAACACTCTTATTCTAGTTGACAAAGTCATATTCACATCCAACAGTCATTTAGAGTCAAAAGATTAAATGTTGAAATTTCATCCATATTGACCATTTTGGGATCGTTCGACAGGTCCGGAGTCATCGTTTTTCATCCGAAAATTGATTTTTTGGACTGTACCAAAAATGATTCAAAATGTCAATTGGATCGTGCCTCATGTTGATAACCACTTTTTAAACCCTCACAGTGACCAAAATTGCCATTTTTACAGAGTTTTGCTTACTCAAAAGCTTCAATTTTGACCCGTTTCAGGCACAGAATGACTTTAAACACACTTATTTTAGTTGACAAAGTCATAATTCACATCCAACAGTCATTTAGAGTCAAAAGATTAAATGTTGAAATTTCATCCATATTGACCATTTTGGGATCGTTCGACAGGTCCGGAGTCATCGTTTTTCATCCGAAAATTGATTTTTTGGACTTTACCAAAAAGATTCAAAATGTCAATTGGATCGTGCCTCATGTTGAATAACCACTTTTTAAACCCTCACAGTGACCAAAATGCCATTTTTACAGAGTTTTGCTTACTCAAAAGCTTCAATTTTGACCCGTTTCAGGCACAGAAATGACTTTAAACACACTTATTTTAGTTGACAAAGTCATAATTCACATCCAACAGTCATTTAGAGTCAAAAGATTAAATGTTGAAATTTCATCCATATTGACCATTTTGGGATCGTTCGACAGGTCCGGAGTCATCGTTTTTCATCCGAAAATTGATTTTTGGACTGTACCAAAAATGATTCAAAATGTCAGTTGGATCGTGCCTCATGTTGAATAACCACTTTTTCAACCCTCACAGTGACCAAAATTGCCATTTTTGCAGAGTTTTGCTACTTAAAAGCTTCAATTTTTGACCCGTTTCAGGCACGGAAATGACTTTAAACACACTTATATCTAGTTAACAAAGTCATAATTCACATCCAACAGTCATTTAGAGTCAAAAGATTAAATGTTGAAATTTCATCCATATTGACCATTTTGGGATCGTTCGACAGGTCCGGAGTCATAGTTTTTCATCCGAAAATTGATTTTTCTGTACTGTACCAAAAATGATTCAAAATGTCAATTGGATCGTGCCTCATGTTGAATAACCACTTTTTAAACCCTCACAGTGACCAAAATTGCCATTTTTACAGAGTTTTGCTTACTCAAAAGCTTCCATTTTGACCCGTTCCAGGCACAGAAATGACTTTAAACACACCTTATTCTAGTTGACAAAGTCATAATTCACATCCAACAGTCATTTAGAGTCAAAAGATTAAATGTTGAAATTTCATCCATATTGACCATTTTGGGATCGTTCGACAGGTCCGGAGTCATCGTTTTTCATTCCGAAAAATTGATTTTTTTGGACTGTACCAAAAATGATTCAAAATGTCAATTGGATCGTGTCCTATGTTGAATAACCACTTTTTAAACCCTCACAGTGACCAAAATTGCCATTTTTACAGAGTTTTGCTTACTCAAAAGCTTCCATTTTGACCCGTTTCCAGGCACAGAAATGACTTTAAACACACTTATTTTAGTTGACAAAGTCATAATTCACATCCAACAGTCATTTAGAGTCAAAAGATTAAATGTTGAAATTTCATCCATATTGACCATTTTGGGATCGTTCGACAGGTCCGGAGTCATCGTTTTTCATCCGAAAATTGATTTTTGGACTGTACCAAAAATGATTCAAAAATGTCAATTGGATCGTGCCTCATGTTGAATAACCACTTTTTAAACCCTCACAGTGACCAAAATTGCCATTTTTACAGAGTTTTGCTTACTCAAAAGCTTCCATTTTTACCCGTTCCAGGCACAGAAATGACTTTAAACACACTTATTCTAGTTGACAATGTCATAATTCACATCCAACAGTCATTTAGAGTCAAAAGATTAAATGTTGAAATTTCATCCATATTGACCATTTTGGGATCGTTCGACAGGTCCCGGAGTCATCGTTTTTCATCCGAAAAATTGATTTTTCTGACTGTACCCAAAATGATTCAAAATGTCAATTGGATCGTGCCTCATGTTGAATAACCACTTTTTCAACCTTCACAGTGACCAAATTGCCATTTTTTACAGAGTTTTTTCTTACTAAAAGCTTCAATTTGACCCGTTTCAGGCACGGAGAAATGACTTTGAACACACTTATTCTAGTTGACAAAGTCATAATTCACATCCAACAGTCATTAGAGTCAAAAAGATTAAATGTTGAAATTTCATCCATATTGACCATTTTGGGATCGTTCGACAGGTCCGGAGTCATCGTTTTTCATCCGAAAATTGATTTTTTGTACTGTACCAAAAAATGATTCAAAATGTCAATTGGATCGTGCCTCATGTTAATAACCACTTTTTAAACCCTCACAGTGACCAAAATTGCCATTTTTACAGAGTTTTGCTTACTCAAAAGCTTCCATTTTGACCCGTTCCAGGCACAGAAATGACTTTAAACACACTTATTTTAGTTGACAAAGTCATAATTCACATCCAACAGTCATTTAGAGTCAAAAGATTAAATGTTGAAATTTCATCCATATTGTGACCCATTTTGGGATCGTTCGACAGGTCCGGAGTCATTGTTTTTCATCGAAAATTGATTTTTCGTGACTGTACCAAAAATGATTCAAAAATGTCAATTTGGATCGTGCCCTCAAGTTGAATAACCACTTTTTCAACCCTCACAGTGCCAAAATTGCCATTTTTACAGAGTTTTGCTTACTTAAAAGCTTCAATTTTGACCCGTTTCAGGCACGGAAATGACTTTAAACACACTTATTCTAAGTTGACAAAGTCATAATTCACATCCAACAGTCATTTAGAGTCAAAGATTAATGTTGAAATTTCATCCATATTGACCATTTTGGGATCGTTCGACATGTCCGGAGTCATCGTTTTTCATCGAAATTGATTTTTTGTACTGTACCAAAAATGATTCAAAATGTCAATTGGATCGTGCCTCATGTTGAATAACCACTTTTTAAACCCTCACAGTGACCAACAATGGCCATTTTTTACAGAGTTTTGCTTACTCAAAAGCTTCCATTTTGACCCGTTCCAGGCACAGAAATTGACTTTAAACACACTTATTCTAGTTGACAAAGTCATAATTCACATCCAACATCATTTAGAGTCAAAAGATTAAACGTTGAAATTTCATCCATATAGACCATTTTGGGATCGTTCGAAGGTCCGGAGTCATCGTTTTTCATCCGAAAATTGATTTTTTTGTACTGTACCAAAAATGATTCAAAATGTCAATTGGATCGTGCCTCATGTTGAATAACCACTTTTTAAACC